>NC_056735.1:98173508-98211818 GCF_019279795.1 Protopterus annectens | reverse complement strand
TGTATGGGTGTGTGTGACACAGATGACCTAGGCCACAGATCACTACAGTGGCTGGCCTTGTCACAAACATACATATGTGACCGAAGGTCTGAGAAGCAGCAGCACAATCTGTCATAGGTAACAGATGTATTCATGTAGAAAGCAGGCTTTACACCTATGAACTAATTGGGGTCACATGTACATATATGTATTTGCCACACAGATACCTGACGTGTGCAATGCACATACTGTTGTTATACTGATATGTCATACGGTAGTAAAAGCTAATCACACAACACAACGGCCAACAGTATCACACACACACACACACTCAGCAACTGCAGGATTCAAACCCCTACCTAACTATTCTATGATACTAGAGAGATATGCATTAACATGCTGCGCTATATGCTTTAATGGTAGTTTTTATTTCCACTGCTATATTTGTAGGATGCTGACATCATCAGACTTACCAAACAGGAATATAACACTTTTAAGGTGTTTGCATAGTCTCCAAAAAGGGCAATACTCTCAAAGGAATTCACACAGAAACATATACACACACCCACACACTCAGCAATTGCAGTATTCAAACCCCTACCTACTTATGTTATGATACTCGAAAGATATGCATTAACACGACGCGCTATATGCTTTGCTGGGAGATTTCATTTCCCCTGCTATATTTGTAGGATGCTGACATCATCAGACCTGCCAAACAGGAATATAACACTTTTAAGGTGTTTGCCTAGTCTCCAAAAGAGGGCAATACTTTCAAAGGAAATCGCACAGACACATACCCCCCCCCACACTCAGCAATTGCAGGATTCAAACCCCTACCTAGCTATGTTATGATACTCGAGAGATACGCATTAACACAACGCGCTATATGCTTTACTGTGAGTTTTCATTTCCACTGCTATATTTGTGGGATGCTGACATCATCAGACTAGATATGGTACTGTGTGTGCACTTAGTTTTATGCAATCCCAGGACTGAGACATGGGGGACAGCAGGTGTTACCAGCTTGAACAGAGCTCCACAATTCTTTCCTTGTGTGATCTATCTGTGGCACAGTTGCCAATCCATCTGATGACAATAAATATTTATGCACAGGTTGTTGATTTTGTGGATACGACATGTGTCTGGGATGTTGGGTAAGGCCTATTCAAAGTGTATGTGGGACATGTGTAGCTCATTTCATTGATGTATGTCCTGGGTGGCTGCCTTGCAAACAGTCTAGCAGGTTTGGGAAACATGATCTGCCAATGAACAGTCCAAAGTTGGTAGGGTCGTGTGTTTATAGGCTTCCAATAGCTCTGTTTCTGACTTCAATCAAGATGGACTCCATGGCCTTGCAGATCAGACTTCATCAGCGTATAAGACTATAGTTCCCATGGTCTGTTGTGCACCAACACTTGTGTAGTGTGCCATATGTTGCTTAATCCATTCAACAGTTTCATATCCTGTAGAGAGGGTGAGGCTCAACAGACTGTTCAGTTGCAGGGTATGTTTGTTCTGCAGTTCACTTATGACATATATAGGGGCACAATGTAATCCAATTGATGCCGTGTTTTCAGCTTTGGAAGGAGCTGTTTACCCATTCTACATGTGACATCTCCTGGTATGATGATAGGGCCTTTTATCAGTGGGAGATGGGTATGTATGTATGGGCCTGTCTGACAGGATGTTGGCATTGTCAGTCATTTACAGTTGACCCTGACTCAGGGCATATATGACTGCACATTGCTATTTATGACATAGCTGAAGGAAGTGTCATGGTTCTGTATGGACTCCTTAGCAGATAATCTTTCCATGACCTGGATTGGATAGTGTTTGGATTGCACATTGTTTATTGATGATACTGATTTTGGGTTTTTTTTTCTTTGATTTTCAACTTTCTATGACCAACCTAAGTATCTGTAGTACATATTTGATTATGACAGGGTTCCAATATATTATATATGTGTATGTTGTCATATCACTGTGTGCACAAGTCAGGATTGGTGGATTGTGAGAGGTTCCTGGGTTAACACATGCAACTGCCTGATATGTGTGGCCCACTGCTGTACTCAGACATGGCCTAAGTGTATGAGCATGCCCAGGTTGGACTTGCAGTATGTTATTGGCTGGCATTTGCCTCATTTATTCAAGTGTGTGAGCATGCCCAGTGTGAACTTTCAGTATGTTGCTGTGTGAAGTCCACTACATTTGTTGACGTGTGTGAACACGCCCAATATTAACATTTATACTATATGTGTGTTGTAAAAACAATACACGAGTAGATACCACCAAGATGAGTCCAATAAACTGAGCAGCAAATTTTCAGTACTTTGTAATTATAAAACAAAAAAGATGAGCGCTTTCGCATACACACAAGTACGCTTATTCAAATCTGAAGAAGCGTACTTGTGTGTACGCAAAAGCGCTCATCTTTTTTGTTTTATAATTACAATAAATGTACTGAAACTTTGCTGCTCAGTTTATTGGACTCATCATGGTGGTATCTACTTGTGTATTATTTTTACATCTTTTTAGGCTGTTTCTGTGTTGATGAGTGGACCTTTGGATTTATAGCGGCACCTGTTTGGTTTTCATATGTGTGTTGTAAATCGAGTTGTATTTTTACTGCAGGTCTCACCTTTGTGTCATAACTCTACAGGGATTATGCTCTGCCTGCGGGGTTTCCAGAAGACACTTTGCATACACTTATCAACATTTCTTCATAGAGGCTGACCAGTGAAATGCTGTCATGGTTTAGTGGTTCAGTACTGTGACTATAGTGCACAGTATCCTGGGTTTGAGGACTGTCCCTGCTTCATATTTTCATACTGGTTAGACCAGGCTGCTTAAGGAACAGTAAAGCAAATATGACCATGTTTACTTGCTTTTGCTCAACTATGACCAACTTTGAACAAACCTGCACAACATTGCTCAACGTTAACCAACATTGATGAACGCTGCCCAATATTGCTCAAACATTGCCCAAAGTTGTGCTACTTAGTGTGTGTAATTTTGTTTACATATACTAAATAGTGGTAAAAGCCGTTTAGCACTGCTTTATATTGCTTAAAACATGGCAATCATGCCTCAGGTGGTGCTGCAGGGCTGCCTATGTTGGATGCACATATTCCACTCCCTACACATGTTTGAAAACAGGTAGTGTCAAGTTGGGCATCCCTTTTACTATATGTGTGAGTCAGAGAAAGGTATCATTTCCAGGGTTCCTACTGAGCCAGTGTATATGCTATGCGTTGCCTCTTTGCCAAGGCCAAAGCATACTGGGCATGCCTCCCTCTGCCTACTGGGGCAGGCTCAGGTTGTTCCTCCTCCGAGTCGTGCTCTGCCTGTGATGGCCTTGGCAATGGTGGGGGGCTGTTTGGCCCAGCCCCATGGTGCTTCTGCTGCAGCTGTTTTCACAGAATCATATTATGTAGCATAGCACATACCATGACTATTTGGGTACATGTAGTTGGTGAGTACTGCAAGGCTCCACCAGATGTATCCAGGCACTGGAAATATGACTTGAGCAGCCCAAACACATGCTCGATTACATTTCGTGCTTGTGTGTGTGCCTCATTATGGCGTTTCTGTTCAGGTGTGTGTGCATTTCTGATGGGTGTCATCAGCCACGGCTCCAGTGCATATCCAGCATCCTCCACTAGGTGACCATGAGGGATGTCCTCAACGGCAAATGTCTGGTACAGCTGTGTCAGATGCCAGATATGGGAATCATGGTAGCTTCCAGGGCAGCCAGCACACACATTCATTATTATGCCCTGGGCATCACACACAACCTGGCAGTTGATGGAGGGGAAACCCTTGTGGTTAAAGTAGACCCTACCCCACTCACCAGCTGGTGCTTTGATGCATATGTGCATGCAGTCTATTGCACCCACTACCTCAGGGTATTCCACTATTTGCTGGAAAAGATGCATATTGCTGGCCAATACCTCACGGGAATTGGGGAAATATACATGATCACCGACATGTGCTGACATGGCATTCAGGAACTGGTGCAGTACCCTGGATGCTGATGCCTGTGAAATCCCCATCATATCACCAGTTGGTCTCTGGAAGGTACCTGTTGCTAGTATTCTTAGGCCAACACATACCTTGGTTTCCACTGGAATGGGTTCCCCTCTGCTGGTTCTGTGTGTGAGGTGTGGCCTGCACAGCTCAACAATTTTCTGCATGAGGTCTCTGTCCACTCTATAGCGCTCCACTATCTCCAGCTCATGTAGCCCCTGGTAGGATACCCTGGGCCTGTACACTCTTCACCGTCTCCTCACTGTAGGTTGCTCAGCAGCATTTGCATTGTCACCACCCTCAACATGTTGCATATGTCACCTTATAACAGCAATGGCAGCCCCTAACATTTCTTTGTCTCAGTAAAGCTTTTTCAGTTTTCACTTCTATTAGCTTACTGCAGTGTTGCCGTGTCTCTGAGAAAAATATAGTGGAAAGTTGTTTGCAGTGTTTTAAGTGCTGGGCTGGGCTGGGCTAGTGTACTGCCTGTGTAATTGGCTGATTCAGATTGTTTTCACCTGCTAGCTCTGCTAGTTCCCCTTGGTTAACTTCCTACTATTTGTTGTGCTTCCTTTTCCCTTTCTGTTTCCACAGGGGGCAGCGCCACGCAAACAAACGCAAACACACACACACCAGCTCACACGCGCACACACATGCTTACACAGCGTAACACTTGCTGACTCTGGCATAATCGCGCACGCACAGGTGCAAACGCGCTTACACAGGTTTCAACAACCTTACACTTGCTTACTCTGGCTTAAACGCGCACACACAGGTGCACACACGCAAATACAGTCTTACTCGGTTTTACAGGCATGCACACACGTGCATACACATTGCAGGCACTTCTCCAAGAAACTTTAGTGTTGTCCACGGCATACACCTTCTATTTCTTGCCTTTAGCTAGGGTACCTGTTGACACACCTCTTCCAGTGTTGGGTAACTGACAGCAAACACATGCCACTCTGCTCCAATGAGCTTACATTCTTTCATACATACCCCCCTCATGATGTCACCTATCTTCTACTCTGATACTCCCCTTCTCCTACTCTTACACTCCACAGACTTTGCTCATTTGCCATGTCAAATTGGAATTCACTATCCTTACCCTCATTTGCATAGGATTGCCTACTAATGCTTGGTTACATCTCTTAGACTGAGCTTCCCCCCTTAGCAACCTCTACTCAGTATCCATGTTGTCTTCAGCCTGCCATTCACTTGCATGGCAGATGTATATTTATAATAATATGCCTATTTTTGGCTTTTAATTTTTTTTGGGGGGGGCGGTTTACAGCGCAGCACTTTTGCGCAATGCTGCGCTACGCTTAAACTTTGGAGATCGAGGTAAAAAATAAAATTATTAATTTTTTTTTTGCAATGGGTAGAATTGCCAATGGCCATATATTTGGCCATTGGCATGCTTCCTCAACTGGATGCATCCTTTATATGGAGCTGTCACAACTCAATTTTGCTATTTGCTGAACGGTACTCAGTTGACAACCGAGTACATTTCTGCAAATAACACTACTCTTACTCGGACATAATAACGTTTTTAATAACGATCTTCCAGTCATAGATAACAAATTGAAGTTAACCAGTTCTTTTAACCCCCCCTTACACCCCAGCCTAAACATTTTTGAGAGTGCTTGTGAACTTGACCTTAGACATTTGTTTTCCTCTAAACACAATTCTAGATTAACAAGGAATATTTCTCAGGATCAAGTTATGGCCTTGAACAAACTTTGTGGTATGGCAGTTAGGGTGATTAAACCGGATAAGGGAGGGGGCCTGGTTATCTTCGACAAGGATGAATACACAGGAGAATGTTTTTGGTGTTGGACTCACCCGCTTATGAAATTTCATCCCTTAATGAGTTAACTATCACATACAAAAGAATTAGAGGTTACTTCAAGGACCTTTACCTTGAAGGTAGAATTAATATGGACACTTACAACTTCATTGACATTTCTATGCCTAGAGTGCCAGTCCTGTTTGGGATCCCCAAAGTACATAAGAGTCTTTCTGAGCCACCTATACGTGCGCTGGTTGATGGCAGAAGTTCCATCACGCATCCCTGCGCCCGCATCATTGACAGCATTATTGGCAAATACCTGAAACAAATCCCACAGATTTGTAAAGACTCTTGGGCTTTCTTGAACCTGATTAATTAGGTTCAATTTGATGGTGATCTCAACTTTTTGACCATTGACGTGGTCGATCTGTATACCTCAATCCCTCACGCAGAGGCTGTTGAATGGATTGAGTCTATGCTGTGGGAACATGGCACACCTAGTAATGACATCATTGTTGTCACAGTCTTACTTGACATCATTCTATCTTCTAATTTTTTTATTTTTGAAAACCAATACTTCCTCCAAAAGAAAGGAATTGCAATGGGGTCTCCGTGTGGCAGTAGTGTTGCAAACTTATCTGTAGCCTACTGGGAGAAAAATTTTTTATTTAATTTCCCACTTTTTCAGAGGTGCTCTAAAATCTACACACGGTTTTTAGACGATGCCTTCATGCTGGTTGAAGGAGGTGAAGATGTGGTTTTGGAACTCATTTCATACATGAATTCCACAACAGAATTTTTAAAATTTACACACCATTTTTCGACCCTTGCGATCGAATATTTGGATGTCCAGTTGACAAAGGACACGTGTAACAAGAGATTCTGTTCTTCAATCTTCAGGAAGACAACCTATTGCAACTCCTTCTTGCACTTTTCAAGTTGTCATCCTTGGAAGCAGAAGCGGTCCATTGTTAAGGGCCAACTGGTCAGGGCCGCACGTATGTGTAGCACTGATGATCCTTTTCACAACGAGTGCTCCTTACTTAAGGATTTTTTTCTAAATAGCGGTTACCCTGAAGACTTGATTGTTGAATTAATGGTAGAAGTTTCTTCTAAACGTCTGAATGGTACTCTAACACCTCTACTTTCCTCCAATTTGGGGTGGTCTAGGGGTGAAAGTTTACCAGTTATATCAGACACCCCTATTACACAAGTTTCGTTAATTGATGACAACAGCAAGGGCCCTGACTTTACTACTAGTTTTATTACTGCTTTTAATACAAATTCAGGGCAAATTTGCTCCATTATAAGGAAGAATTGGTTCTTCATTATGAATTCGGGATTACACGAAAGGTTAGGGCTTTCTCCTGTTTTTACATTTCGTAGGGGCAGCAACCTTAAAGACCTTTTACAGAGAAATAAGAGTTTTGACCACATGGTGAGAATGAAAGGTACCACCACATGTGGGTGTTGCAAGTGGTGGAGGTACCTCCGTGTTGGTAACTCTTTCGTCATAGGTAACAGGAAGTATTTCATTAATCACAAAATTAATTGTAATACTAAGGCCATAGTTTACGTAGCATTCTGTGAATGCTGCGCAGCATTCTATGTTGGTAAAACGGATCGGCGATTTCGCGACCGTATTTATCAACATATATATGCCATTAACCATAAAAAAAGTGATAATGCCCTCTCCAAGCATATTTTGAGTAATAGTGGTCACAGTTTCCAATTTATGGGCATCGACAACATCAGAATGGACATTAGAGGGGGACCTCAATCTTTAATTGTAGAGACCCGGGAATTAGAATGGCAGCTCCAATTAGATGCCTTCTCATATCCCGGGCTCAATGATGACTGCAACATTGCAGCTATACTGAAGTATAGGAGTTACCTTAGATAAAGTCACGTAGACATTTTACGACTGCCTCTTTAGATGGTTTAACACAATTTTAAGGGCGCTCAGGTAGAGCAGTTGCATCTCATTTGTATTTTGAAACATTATTTTGAAATACCATTAGGTAATCTAGGTAAATGTCAATTCTATCTACACTGAGTGTAGCTTAGTGTCATGCTTTTACTTGTATTGTCTAGATGCAGTATTTTGTATACGGTCCGTTTGTGCATGTTTGAAAGTTACTTCACTGAAAGGTTAGTGCATGCTAGGTTACCCTTTGGCGTTTTCCTCTTATTTTTATTTCTAAATTTCTGCATTTTAACTTTTTTATGTAGGTATTTTAAAACAATAGTCGTTTTGTTGTGGTTAAGGAAGTGACGTCAATTGGCGCCACCTCCTTACCTTTTTAAACTTGTGAGCGTGTGCTCTGGTTTTGCTGATGAAGCTTCTGGTTTTCTGGAAGTGAAAACGCTTTTGGTTCTTAAATAAAATTGCGTTCTGAAGCTGAGCTTACTGGACTTTGTGGAGCATAGTTTTTTGTGGATTTACTTGTTGGTTTTGTTTTTTCTACTCTTACTCGGACAGGTTAGGATTTCCTGGATCGCAAATTTACCTAATTTGCATAACATTCTGCAGCTGACATTCATTGGATCTCTGTATGCTGACAACTTACTTATATTAGTCCACACAAATTCATTATTTGAGAGATGCATCTATATCAAGAACCTAAAACCCAAGTTGTCTTGCTCACCAGTCTGCTCATCTGATACTAAGCAGGTTGTCAGCATGCACTTCTCACCTTCTGCACCTACCAAACCAACAACACATACACCTACATATGCAGATGTCCTTACAAGAAGCTTACCTAAACATAAAAGACCTCCAAAATGCAAATACAAGTACAATTCACATAATATATCCTCCCCAGAACATAGTACACATAATATATCACATACCAGTGTCTTACCAGTCAAGCCTCTAATGCATAACACAAAAACAAACATCTTAGTCAAAGGCGACTCAATTGTGAGACACACAGATGTCCATCTCACCAGGTTGGATAAGGAAAAAGTTACAGTCAGCTGTGTATCAGGTGCCAGGATCCATCACATCACGCACACACTCAAGTCTCTCAACAACAGGCACAGTTATGACTGTCATAGTCCATGTTGGTATGAATAACTTGAGACATACCTCTCTGGATTACATGAAAAGAGACATGACTGAGCTCTATATGTTTGAGGCAGGTATGTCCCTAGCCTTAAGTAGCATTTTACCTTCATCTAGGATGATACCTCATTACAAACAAAAAGTGATTGACTTCAACAATTGGCTAAGTTTCTGGTGTAATTCAAAGGGGATCCAGTATCTGTCAGCCTGGGATGTGATGGTCAACAGACCTCAATGCTTTGTCAGAGAAGGTCTTCATCTGTCACCCCTGGGATTTCAGTTAGTGGCTAAGGCTCTTGCCACCCCCATAGTGCCTTTTTTAGGCAATGTCACAAGAACAAAATTCCCCATGTAAAAATACCCTCTAAAAACAACCTCAACGCTATGCTGCTAAACACTAGGCATCTAAACCAGAAACTGCATTCACTGGAAGCAGTCCTTACCTTGGAAGATGCTGACATTTTTGTAGTCACTGAGACCTGGCTTAAGGCTGCGTAGAGCAACCCAGTTATACCAGATTACATCTCCTTCCACACGTTCAGACCACAAACTGAAGGTATGAGAACTAGAGAAGGTGGAGTATCAATATTCATTAAAGATAAATACACCTCCTGATTGGTTAAACTAAAGGAGGCGGGGTGTCAATATTCATTAAAGATAAATGCACCTCCAGACTGGTTAAACAGCACAATTCCCTTGAATTACTTCAGGTACAATTGACTGTAGGTAAGACCCCTCTTCAGGTCATTGCCAGCTATAGGACCCCCTTCATGAATCAAGACATCTACTCAGCCTACTTGGAGCTACTTGAGTCAATCAAGATACAACCAAACACCCAGGTTTTGTGTGAGTTTAATTACCCATCCTTTAACAGGGTAAATTATGCTTGTTCTAACTCACTTGCCCAAAGATTCCTGGACTTTTTAAATTCCAGTGCCTTGCGCCAGCTGATTGACACACTCATAAGGAGCTCAAACATCCTGGATCTGGTGCTCACCAACATGGGGGACTGCTTCACCAACCCCAGTGTGATGCCATCCCTGTTGATATCTGAAAACAAATCAGTCTCGCTAGAAGTAACTACAACACAAGACCCCCATGTAGCAACAACTAGACCAAAAAACTTCTCCAAGGTCAATTACAACCTCTTAAATGACAGGATAAATAGCTTCATAGCCCCTCCCCCACCGATGGAACAGAAACCTATGCTGAGTTATGCACCAATGCTTTATATGAGCACCTGTACCATTGTATTGACTCTGCTGTACCTGAGAGAACCAAGGCAAGAGCAACAAGGAAAAATAAACTTGGCTGGTGGACAACTGCCATTAATATGCTATATAATAGAAGAAAGAAGTTGCTGTCTAAGAGTAGGAAGGAATGGTCTCAAAACTGGCAACACTCCCTGCTCAACTGAAACAAGCAAATAAGGCTCCCAGTTAAGTCTTCCAATGCTAACTATGACTCCACATTAGCTTCCCTAACTAAGGATTACCAGAAGGCATTCTTTAGTTACATCCATAACTTCAAAAGTAAAGCCCAGATTTGCACTGAACTCATAGTTAGTTGTACTACATATACAGAACCTATGGATATAACAAACCTGCTAGCTGACAGGTTCAGTGAAAACTTCACTCCCTGTCCTAACCACATATACCCAAAGCATCCCTAACACCTGTCCTCACCTAGTATCTCTGAGGAACAGGTCTGAAATGCCCTCTCCAAGGCCAAAAACACAGCCTCTCTGGGACCAGACAGCATCCCAGACTGTGTTCTACATTGGTTAAAACATTAATTAGCACCACCATTGGGCACACTTTTCAATCACAGCCTAAACACTGGCTTCGTACCAGCAGAATGAAAAACAGTTATTGTCATCCCTTTGCACAAAGGGGGTGCATCCACAGACCTGGGAACAATAGACCCATTAGCCTGACCAGACTTATATGCGAGATCATGGTATGAATCATCATGGACCTTACTAATAAAGATATAGGAAATCTACAAATACTCCACCCCACCTGGTTTGACTTTGTCAAGGGAAGATCATGCCTGTTAAACTTGGTGGACTTCTTTGAGACAGTTACCAAAGCCCTAAATGAGGGCAGATCTGAGCATGTGGCCTACTTAGATTTAGCCAAGGCCTTTGACACAATACCCCACTCAGGCATCATTGATAAACTCATCCGGCTGGGTATCAACCTATATATATTCAGGTGGGTTGCAAACTGGCTCACTGATAGAACTCATATGGTCAAAATAGGGGATTCCACCTCCTCCAGCAGACCCTTAACCAGAGGTGTTTCACAGGGATAGGTTCTGTGACCCCTACTGTTTGGAATCTACTTCTCCAGGATAAAACTAAAGGACTGTGGCTGACAAAGTTTGCTGAGCACAAACTGGGAGTGATCATTGAAACCGCTAGTTATGTCAACATCCTGCAAGAAGGTCTTACACTGACTAATGACTGGTGCCAAAGTCATTACATGTTAAACTTAATGCAAAAAATGCATTATCACCTCCTAATATTCCTACAAACTATTACATCAATAGCACAAGTCATCGGTGAGGGATCTGGGCCCACAGATCAACAGCAACCTTAATTTCAATCATCACATCTCCACAGTGGTAAGAAGGGCATTTTATATTGCTCATTTCATAAGTAAGGACATTACCTCCAGAAAAAAAGAGGTTATAACCACCCTGTACTCTTCCCTCATCAGGCCAATAATAAAATAACACATTCCCTTTGGTATGTTCCTTTCCAAACACCTGCAACAATTGGAGAGACCACAAAGTTTCCTTGTAAAGAAAAAAGAAAATTCAGGGTCTTCAAGATATGTCTTACGCAGACAGACTGAAATCATTCACTCTACTCTGTGTCATACAGATTGCTCAGAGAGGACCTATGCCATGCTTATCAAGCAATCTGTTACCCATATTTAATGGAAATGCTGCATATTCTCAAGTCAAATGGCACACGGGTCACTCACTCAAAGGATCTTAACCTGGTATGTGACATCAGCAGAAGTTGCTGGAGAGACAGATTTGTCTCATAGAGCTTGCCCCACCATTGGAACAAGCTTCCTATTCATGTTAAACAAAGCCCTTCACTGGCCCCATTTAAGCATAATTCGGATGATTGGATGGGTAACTGGGAAATCACCCTGGGGATTCCACCTGTGTCACTCTTTGACACCTGCTTCATCAAGAGGTAAGTGAGTTAGAAATGACCAGTTTATTGAGGACAGAATGTTATTGAAAGTATCAGGGTGGAAATTGGAGAGTCTATGGGATTCTTTATATTTATGTGTTCAGGTGTAGTGGAGGAAAATCTAATTACTTTAATTTGTGAGTGGTCATTTAGTGAGTCAGGGAGTGATTCTGGGAAGTGGTATTTTTGTGGACTGGAGACTAGTATCTAGTCAATGTTAGAATTAGATTTAGTTTTATAATTAGTACGGGTTGGATTGGAGATGAGCTGTGAGAAGCCATGCAAGTTGATGCTTGACTTTGGGCTATTAGTGATCAGTGTTAACCAATTGAAGTTGATGTCACCAAGGAGAACAGTTTCATATGGTATTATATGTGAGAGCCAAGAGAGTATCTGCTCTAATATTGCGATGCTGTCCCCTGGGGGGTATATACATTGCAGCTACAGTTAGTGTATTGGGGTTATTAAATTTACAAGTGGCAGTCAGAAGTTCAAGAGGGGAAACGGATGGGGTAGAAGGGGTTAACACAGGAAGAGTAAGGTGGTTGGAATAGATTATAGCAATGTCTCTACCTTTTGTTTTTGGTCTGTCCAGATGTAAGATGTTATATTCAGGAGGGACAAATTCCTTATCTGAAATGTGAGGTTTGAGCCAAGTCTCAGTGATTGTGATTATGTCAGGAGAGTGATGGGCCATCCAAGCATGGAATTCACTTACTTTATTCAGTATACTACATATGTGCATTGAGTAGAGTAATATATACTTATTGGGTAGTCTGGGGTGGTGCTACAGATGTGCATTGAGTAGAGTAATAGATACTTATTGGGTAGTCTGGGGTCATGCTACATATGTGCATTAAGTAGAGTAATAGATACTTATTGGGTAGTCTGGGGTTGTGCTGCAGATGTTCATAGAGCAGAGTGATAGATACCTATTGGGTAGTTTGGGGTGGGGCTGAAATAGTTTACAGTTAGAGCATGAGTGTGGCAGGGGGAGAGATTTGGTCCTGGGTTAGGATAAATGTCTCCAGAAAGCAGAAGGGTGCTAGTGGGATATGTTAAGGTAGGGTGTTTGAGGTAGTATTTTCCTTTGATTTTTGAGAGTAGCTGAGGTATAGGGGGAATTTTAATTTTAAGAAATGAGGAGTCTTTAGTTAGAAAGATAGAGGATGCAATTGTGAATGAGAGTTGTGATTGCAAAACTGGGGTGTTGTAAATAGAGGTACGAGTTAGGTTTAGATGCTTAATTTATGTGTTATAAAGGTGAGGTTGTATAGGATTAGGAGAACAGGAGTAGAGGGGAATATCAGTTGCATGATGGTAATTGATGGGTAGGAGTGTAAAAAGTTAGATGTAGTGAGAAAATGAATAGAATGGAGTGTGTGCTATAGTTTAATAAGAGTAGTTAGGGAGGAGGGGAAAGGTGTTTTTTATGGGTTTGTGCAAGGGAGGTAGAGAGGAATGATAAAGGTTTTGAGGAAAATGTAGTAAGACAAATGATTTTAGGATGGGTGAGGTAGATTAGCAGAGTTAGAGAAGAGTAGCTCTGTGTGATTATGTAGGAGAGTGCTTAAATACAGGAGGGGAAAGGGATAGTTGGCTTGGAAGAGGAGTATTTTTAGGTTAGAGGGATTGGGGAGGGTTTTTGTATACAGCAGGATGTATAGTATATCAGTAATATTAAAAACAAAAGAGCCAACAACGCACTATATAAACACCACCTAGTATAATCACTCTGCCAACTTTTCCTTTATGATTATAGATATCATAAATGGACACAAAGGCAACAAGACAGGATGGCATTCTATATTAAACACCAAAGAGAAAAAATGGATTGTAAAATTGGGTGGTATGTTCCCACCAGGTCTTAATGAACAATTTTGAATTTACCAATCACATTGCAGATGGATGTATTTATTGTCTTGCTTATCACTCTCTTTTTACTTTATACTGATGAAGGCTGTGTACTGATCCGGCCGAAACCGGTCTGTGATTTTTTGGGTTTTACCAATAAAAGTTTCCAGGATTTCACCGTATGCTGGCTCTACTCTGTTTGTTTCGTATATGGGAGGTCTAAGTGGAGTTGAATTATGCGGTAGATGTGATAAGGGATGGAGATGAAATTTGGCAAGGAGGGGACAGAGAAGATGGTGAATTGTTTAGGGCAACAGGTGGGGGAGTTTTTGTAGAAGGGGAAAACAGCTATAAATGTAAAGTATTCAAGGGTGGGTGGGAATGGAGGTAGGCTAGGGGAGCAGATTGAGCCTACGCACAGCAAGGTCAAATGGAGCAGGCTGCACCTAACTGTCATGAAGTAGCAAGCACCATAAACAATCAGTCAAAGAAGACAAAGTGATGGCAAACTGACCAAAGGTACAGTTTTATGGCAGGAGAAGGATAAAAAGTAAGGCAGGGATGAATTCAGGGGAAATGAATGGCAGGCTGTGCACTGTGCTTCTGATAAAATGTAATTAGTGGCCAAGACAGTAAAATAAAATACACAGACCCTGCTCAATAGGACAAAAAGGGGGGGGGGTTACTGTAGTAAATATAGGTACCCTAAGTGGTACTAGCATCAGATAGCAGAAACAGAGATCAAATAAGGGGGATAATAGTATGAGGATTAGTGATGGGATAGAGCAGCTACAAGGAGAGAGTATAGAACATAGGAGATGGCAATGGCTTGGTGACGTGCTTGCAGCCTTTCACAAGTAGGTGTATTGTCATAAAGATTTTTCAGTGATTGACCTACACAAATAAGGATGACTTTTTGGAAAAGCATATTTGGTTTGGGAGGAGTGAAATAACCTTGGGCAAAAGCTAAGGTAGGCCTCAAGTTCTGCTTTGAAAGATTAACTAGATTCTATAACATAGGAAAATGAGAGAAATGAGATGTGGTTAAATAAGAGAGACAACCAGACAGTAAGCTGTGTAGAGGTTTAGTAAGAAGCAGGAAGAGAGAGAGGATTGAGAAGGAAGAGTGCAGGGAGAGTCTAATTATTGTTAGGGTTAATGAGGGCTAGTATGGAGAGGTACAGGAAGAAAGATGGTTTGGGACAGTTGTATGTAGAGAGAATCTATTATTGCTAAAGTTTAATGAGAGCTACAATAGAGAGAAAGGCATTAAGGTCATATTATTAGCAGTGTGCAGTGCTTAATGAGGGATAGAAAAGGCAGAGGATCATTAGGATTTTACAGAATTTATTAGCAGTATAAAGGAAGGTAAGGAGATGATTAGAAAGATAGAATACAACAGTACTAATATGCAATCTTAGCAGCAACCGTCCTGTAGCAAGACATTGAAGCAATACAGTGTACATGTAAAACAAGCATCCAAACCACAGGTAAAAACATTAGTGTTATGACTTGACCATCAATAAGGGTGGTAGGAGCAAAAAATAAAGCCATAGTGATTACTGTTACATTCACATACATGCTGGCAAAAGTGTAAGTGAACAGTTTTTAAATCACCTAGGCACAGTTATAGTGCATAACAGTGAGTCACGTCTAGGCACAGTTGTAGTGCATAACAGTGAGTCACGTCTTGCAACAGTTATAGTGCATAATGGTGAGTCATACCTAGGCACAGTTATAGTGCATAACAGTGAGTCACACCTACGCAGAGTTGTAGTGCATAACAGTGAGTCACATCTTGCAGCAGTTATAGTGCATAATGGTGAGTCACCTTGCAGACATTTGAGCAAGCTGCAGTTTCACATACATTTTTCATGTACTGTTTTGTAGTGTGGGCTCAGATTTAATAGCATAGAACAAGACTCAGACTTAAGAGCTTCTATGATTAACTTTAACAATGTGTTGATAAACTGTTATAACCAGATCTGTGAGCTTGAGAGACAATCAGTGCTAATACTAAGTCACTTATCGAGATGTGGGTCATGTCGTCAGCTTCTTCTCAACCACCTGTGTCTAAGGACATTGTGGTATGTTTGCGTTAAGGGACTGCACAGATTATGTGATACAGCTGCTTTAAGGGTGAAGGTTTGTTAGCAGGGACCTGCAACTGTAAGTTATTTATTTTATCAAGACCTGCACCAACACAAATTACTCCTTTTTGCCACCTTTCAATTCTATTTTTTTAATCCCTGTAGTAGAAGCTATTAAAGGTGATTCATCTATTGAACTAGGTGAATGCTTACTTTGCTTCTATAATTGCCTCTTTATTTTGCACCATTTTCTATTAAAGGTGATTCATCTATTGAACAAGGTGAATGCTTACTTTGTTTCTATAATTGTCTCTTTATTTTGTATCATTTTCTATTAAAGGTGATTCATCTATTGAACTAGGTGAATGCTTACTTTGTTTCTATAATTGCCTCTTTATTTTGTACCATTTTCTATTACTGGTGATTCATCCATTGAACTAGGTGAATGCTTACTTTGTTTCTATAATTGTCTCTTTATTTTGTATCATTTTCTATTAAAGGTGATTCATCTATTGAACTAGGTGAATGCTTACTTTGTTTCTATAATTGCCTCTTTATTTTGTACCATTTTCTATTACTGGTGATTCATCCATTGAACTAGGTGAATGCTTACTTTGTTTCTATAATTGTCTCTTTATTTTGTATCATTTTCTATTAAAGGTGATTCATCTATTGAACTAGGTGAATGCTTACTTTGTTTCTATAATTGCCTCTTTATTTTGTACCATTTTCTATTACCGGTGATTCATCTATTGAACTAGGTGAATGCTTACTTTGTTTCTATAATAGCCTCTTTATTTTGTACCATTTTCTATTACCGGTGATTCATCTATTGAACTAGGTGAATGCTTACTTTGTTTCTATAATTGTCTCTTTATTTTGTATCATTTTCTATTAAAGGTGATTCATCTATTGAACTAGATGAATGCTTATTTTGTTTCTATAATTGCCTCTTTATTTTTTATCATTTTCTTCCTAGACTAGATTAAGCTTTTTACTCCTCATTACAGTGACAATTAAAGCAAATAATTGTTTTTAAATATGGCCATAACAGTTTAGATGTTAACTTGGTGTGCTCAGTCTTCTAACAATGATAACAATTGTCAGACTTATAGTTAGCAACCTCCCAAAATGGCGGAAATGTCAGGTTTACTGGTCAGAAGGTCTACCACAACCATACTTATTAATTAAGTTCAAAAGGCATTATTCACAATAAGTAAATAAATAAAACAGAAAAATGGACAATCCTGGCTGGAATAATTTACTATTTTATTTTGTTTATTTACTGCTTGGTAATTAGACTGTTTCATTTACACTTTTCAGCTGCAGTCTGGACTCAGAGACAATAAACAGAGAAAGTAAACTTGTCATTCATTTCAGATATGATAATGTACTAGCTTTACATAGATCTAAAACTTTGGAGACTTTCCTAAATGAAAAAAAAAAAAGCTTTGGAACTTGACCCTTCAACAACAGGCAGCACTGGCTTAAAAAAAATCAGCAAATCAGCTACAGTTTTAAATTGCCAACAAAAGTGATCTGCATGCACAGCAGTGCCCCTAGATTTAATAAAATGTGTGTAGGCATAGTGTAGGGCTTACACAGAAGTTACCATGTCCACGTATGCAGTTCCCCATGGTAGCGTGCCATGCATATTAATGATGATATGTTGCTAAGGGAGAGCCGTGGAACAAGGTTATTGAATCAGTGTAGGGAGTGTGTGACTAACTGAGTCAGCAGATGAGTAACAGACCCTCTGCACTGGCCATGTATTTAATTTTTTTTCAAGTTTGCGAGGCTTGGCAAGGAGCACAACAATTGATACATGCCAGACATCTAAAAATAGAAACCGGATGCATGTAATTTGTGATTCAAAGGTCAGGTTTAAGCATAGCTTAGTGGATTTTTGTGGTGCTTAAAGTTAACTCAGTGGTATATGTAAAACTATAGCAGCATTCCACATATCCACATATCCAAGTGATTAGAGTTACAGACGTAGGTGCTGGATTTGAATACATGGAAGAGAAATTAATAGCATTTATTTTTCAAAGACAAATTATTATGATCATTTTTCAGACCTGTTCTGCTGTTCTCAGCTAAGCTTTGTTAAGACCTGCTCAGACCTGCTAAGCATTGCTTAAACAATCTCTTTTTATGCACTGCTTGGCAGTGCGCAGCACCGCTTGGCTGTGCTTAACTGGTTTGTGCATGGCTAATCACTGCTAAGCATCGACAGTTTAAGCACTGCTCAGCTCAGCTATGCTGGTTTTCGTGGTGCTAAGCAATGCGCCGCATTTTTAAAAATTGCCCAATGGCATGTAAGGGCAGGAAAACAGGCTATATTAAACTCAAATGGTGTGACTACAGCATAATCCACTGGAGTCTTTTCTCTGAAGGATTCACTATGGCCGGCATTGGAGAGGGTTTGCCCTTTTGGGTGCAGTATTGGGGCATTCAGGACTCCAGGGTCATGGTTGGACTCCTTGTAAAAAAAACATGAGGGCCAGCTGATGCAGAAAAGTTACCAGGGCTCAGAGTGCAAGGGGGAGGCCTGGGACAGGCAGAAAAAAGGACCTCACCAGTGCAACTTGTATCTCCCGCATAGGTGAGCAATGTCATTACCATCATGATTACCTGAAAAGAAGGAAGGGGGCTCTCTTGGAGAGCTGGGTACAAGAATTTTGGCTGAATTTTTCCCTGAAAGACATAAAGATGGAAATATGTCTGAGCAACTCACATGGCACTTTTACCATAATACAATACACATATCAGTCTCCCGCCACCATATCAGCTCCAAGTTAATGTTCACACAACGCAAGTGGTATGTCTCTGGTTTATCTACCATCGGGACATATATTGTATTGTACAACACTTTCTGCTATGTGTTTATAGACATGCTCCCTGTGGGTACAATAGAGTTGCTGGGCTGTAACAGAGTATATCACCTGCATGCCATTGTCGCTGCCACTATGTTTCCACATATGCATGTGGTATGCTTGCTGTGTGATTGCTACACATCTGCCATTATTTGTTATTGGGGATATCTATGCATGCTGATAGACATGTTTTGGGATTGTGTGGACTATTACAACCCACATATGTTCCATGATAGTGACACAACAGTATGTGTAGGGGTTATTTGCCAGCAAGAACACTGCTCCCACCTAATGTGGACATGTTATCAGTCCACATCACATCAGCGACCCACCATGGGACGGCATTATCTAATGGTCCTGCACTACCTTCATGTGGAACCACCTCAGGGGATGGTGTCCCCCCCATATAGCACACATAAACATATGTCTGTCACCCAGTTAGGTCCAGGGTCTTGTGCATAGGGAGCTCCACAGAGACATGGGGCATGTGCTACATCACCTGGAGGCATGCAGGACATACACAAGGTTAGACATGCATGTTCCTCCTGCTCAGCCCACAGCCCAGGCACCTTTATGTCCATGTAGATGATGTTGTGTCTGTCCATGGGTGGGCACCATGTTCCCTTTGTTCCCATATGGGGGCTCAATGGTCTCCACATTCCTAACAATACTACCCATTCACAGTGTTTACCCACCACATGTGTAATATACCTGCCATGTATGCTGTCTTGTTTGTCACGCAACCAAACCTACATACCAATATGTGCCTACTACCCTTCACCAACATATATATCCCACTTTCTCAAACTATTGCGATATGTCCACAACATGTGGGTTACACACCACACTCCACACTCTATTTTTCAGCCATGTACTGGTGTGTACATATGTTGTGAATTGATGTGTGATGTTCTCTCACACATGTCATGGCAGGGGACATGTATTGACATATATATATATATATATATATATATATATATATATATATATATATACACACACACACATATGTGCATAATATATGTGTAGATATCATTATGTGTTGTTTATATACCTATATATATGTATAACTGTCCAAGCTTCTGTAGACATACACAGCTGTGAATATATATCACACATATATTTATCTGTATTTATCTGTATGTGGGGTGCATACAAACATCTGGTCCACTCTCTTGTAACTCTCTTTACTTCACAGCTGAACTGTTCTGCCTTGCTGCAACACAGACAGGTGTCACATGTCAACACAGACTAACATTAGGGGGTATATATATGGTGACAAATTTTAGATAAGCATATTATACTGCTATGGCAGTTGGGCATGCTATACTACACTTTAACATGACTGTCCTGCAGGTGGTGTGCTCTCACACCCATGTGTCTATCATGGCAGCATTCATACCACCACCAGCCGTTGGCCACAGTAATGTACATAACACAGATACCATGGGTCACATCTTTGTCATTCACTGCTGATCTGCACAGTTGACAGGTATGTTCCCACTTCCCACAGGGACAGACACTACTGTCCAGAGCAGTTGTTGAGCAGAGCATCATTACAGGAACAAGTACTGCTGGCACATACTAATAATTTCACATTATATATCCTATTATTCTATGCCATCTACTGCATGCAAGTAAATACATATCTGTTTCACATACCTTTTATGTTTCTTTCTGCTGTAACAAATCCCTGAGCTTTGTTACTTTTGTTTAATTTTGTTTTTCTTTTTTTTTCTTTTTCTCTCTCTCTGTCTCTCCAGGAGAGTGATTGAGCTGATTTGAATAGATTGCAGCTTGCTTTTGTAGGTATTGCACATGATCAGGTGATGGCCTCTGCACCAGTCAGTGTCCAAAAGTTGCTAACTGCATGCAGCCTGCTGTGTAGTACTTCAGATTACCACTGTCATGGCAACCCAGTACTATAAATTGCTAACCTCTGTGGGCATTGTCCCTTCACCTTTCCAGTATGGAGGACATCCTTCCTGTGTGTGGACATCAGTGTTACAGACAGCAGGTAGCAATACCTCTTACAGCAGAATCTGCAGATGCAGGCCAAATTCCCATTTGGGTAAGGTTGCAGACCTACAGACAACGTGAGTAGTGTTGTTGTGTGCATTGTATCTTGCTGGTCTTACAGGGTTTGTGTGTACATGGTACTTTTGCATGGAATGCTGTTTGTCTGCATAGCTCTCAGCTGTGGGCCTATCCATATGATACCAAGTGGGTTGGCTGTTAGGTTTTGTCTGTGCACCACACAGGCATTGTCCCAGATATATCAGTGGCATCCTGTCTTTTGAGTGCTATCAGTACATGGCTACTTCCATTTGTATTTCAATGTCAGCTTTCTGCTTAAGGGTATGCTGCAACAAATCCTGTAACACCAGCAATTTCCTGGGTGTATCACAGCAATATTGCAGCTATGGCCCTGTGTTCCTGCCTCTGTCTATATTTATGCCAGTCTTTGTCCTGCTGTGCTACAGAAAGGGGCTGTTAGGTAATTGGCTATCATTATTTACTGCTAGTATTACTGCTGTAATCCCAGTCATGTCATGGACTCCCACACTAACTGTTGGGCAATGCCCATATATATATATATGGGGGCAACAGCTGGACAACACATATGTGCCCTTGTACATTCCAGAGGTCAGTGTGTGGTACACAGTGTTCCTTGCCCTTGTACAGCCTTTTATGGGGGGGGGGGTTCAATGCCATTAACCTAGGCTGTGACACCTTTTCAGGGATATAACTGTTAAGACAAGGACCATTCAGTGTGATAGTGAGATGTTAGGTTAAGCAATGTTATGAATGAGATAATGTGCTATTACCACAAGTGCTACATTTCCCCCTAGGGCTTGACTACAGGGTGTAATTGGTGGCTGCTGAACTACACCTGTAATTGTTCATTGTTACTTATCTTGAAGGCAAACCCTGTGTCTACTGTTGTACTGATTGAAGGCCTTGGCCTGGACAGCATAGTATGGTATATATCCATATTGCTTGCATCTACTGTTTTGTGTGGGCCTTGCATTCATCACTGATTACATATTTCAATATTTATGTGGTGTAAGTACTGGCATGCATTATTGTATAGCACACAAATAAAGGTTTTCTGTGTATGCATACATCTGTGTTTTGTCACGTCCTTTGAATTGTGGGTGGGTATATGTTTAATGTAGGTATTCTCATTTGTGGGAATGTTTGCCACAGTACACATTTTACAGGTGGCAGTTACAGGGTTTGTGGCTGAGGGTTATACTTTGCACCCAGTACTTCCACACTACTTCTACATATGTATGGCTACTAATACCTTTTGTCTGTGTATACATGTATGTACTTATATATTTTTCATATAGCTATGTCTATATATATATGCAGCTATATATGTATCTATCTATATATATATATATATATATATATATATATATATATATATATATATATATATATATATATATATATATATATATATATATATATATATATATACACACACACACACACACACACACACACACGCATGCATATGAACATATTTATGTATCTATATACAATTGATGTTATATGATTATTTGTGAGTCATACATATATATGTATCTACATGTAGCTGTCTATCTGTCTACATTTACAGATATATATATCTGTCCATATGTCCATGCATGTTTGGCTCATATTTTGGCCTGTACCTCATTCTCTTGGCAATTGACATGGATGATCACAGCATTGAAGTCAGTAACTAGTGCCAACACATTTGTGTTTCAGACTTCATCTCCTTCTACATATGTGTTCTAATACATATAACTGTGTAACTAGCAACATTTTAAATGTTTTAGAGCAGTAGTTGACATATATCCCTATTTGGACCCACATTGTGGCATACTTTGTCCAGACTTCTTGCATTAACAGGTTGCGTGGTATGATATTACCACATTTCCTGTACTGTTGACTGATTGTGCTGGATGATATATTTGTGAAAACATCAAGGTTATCTGATACCGAGTGATTAAGGCACTTAAAAGCAGTTGTAAATGGGTTTGCACGGGTTTGCGCGATGGTAAGCACTGATAACCTCCACTTATGTTTTCTTACACTTAGCTTTGACATTGCTTAATCTGTGTAGGCATTGCTTACCCCCCCCCCCACAAACAGGCACAAACCCGCTTACTGCTGCTTAAAAGTGCTTACTCCCACTTAACCCCATGCTAATTTCTTTAAAAGAAAAGAAAAAGGGGTTGATAGGAAAGTGTTGAAAAAAGGGGCACAAAGAGGGAAAGACAGTAGGGAAAATAGCTAGGTATGTGCAGAAATGGTGTAGGAAAGGTCCATAACTGCCCATTTCTTCTACAGCAACAGCTTTGCACATACACTGAATTTGGAGGTAGATTTGCACCCTCAAACCCCTGAGAGAGGAGTGAGGACAAGATAAATTCATTGTGATGCCAATTAGACCAGATTACATCAAAATGGACAGCTATGTATGGGGCGAGATCTTTTTGTTGGAACAGATTGCCCTTTTTATTTTTTTCAGGTGAGAGTGGGATGTTGGGGAGCGGTAGTAGGTATATTTGAGGAGGTAGGTTGGGTAGGTTAACAGACAAGATGCATACAGGGGTAGTATATGACACATGTGGGGGTAAACACCTTGGACGGGAAGGGTGTTTGGAAGTCGCAAGCTCATGAGCCCCCAAATGGAAACAGTGGGACTGAGGTCCCCACCATGGGCAGTCACCACTGCACCTTCACAGCCCTAAAGGTGGCTGTGCTGGGGGCTGTGTAGGAGGGGTAGGCTCACCCTCTAATTGCACCACTTAGCCTTCAAGCTGGCATAGCTGATCTTGAAACTTCTGATCAAGCGCCCTATGCACCACGGCCCTGTCGTGTCGACAGGTGACAGGTTCCTCTCCATGCACGCTAACGGGGGGGGTGAGCCCCATCCCCTGCAGCAGTTCCACCCAAAGGTGGTGCAGGGCCAATGGAGGAAGAGGTCCCGGGCTGGGCCCCAGACATGCTGGTGCCCAGTGCCATGGCCAGCTGAGGTGGGACAGGTGGGTCCGCTGGGACTGGCCTTCCCATACGAGCTATGTTGTAGCAGGTTTATAACAGATATGGGTTAGTAGTAGTCAGCAGCATTCAGGATTAGTTATAAACGCATGCATAGGTATTCCCATTAACCCAAAACACCAGATTTAAAACAGTTGCAGAGCAAGCAGAACACATGCATATATGGAATAACAGTGGCCATTACAACACCATGCAGGTTTCATTCATGGCAACAGGCCACCAATATGGGTGTATGTTAACATGGCACATGCATAGAAACCAATGGGAATATGTATAAACCATTAGGACATATGTCCCAACAAAGGTTTGGAGTGTACACATACCGATTGAGGTGTGTCATTGGGTTATTTATGCACATATGGTAGGGGTGAGAGAGAGAGAGTTCAATTAACAACTAATATATCCTTGTACTTTTCACAGCATTCTTACTCACTGCAGTGAACTGTCCCTTATATGTATTATTACACTACTCAATGGCCTTATATTGTACACTGGTATGTTTATTGATTATTATATACATGACCTGTTCTTACATACAGGCGTGACAAGATGAAGGTGTTAATGCAACATATTTTGAGTATTGTTCTCATGCACTTTGGGTGAGGTGCTAGGATGACAGGTTTGTTTTTAGATACATTCTCTGACTTCGTACGTGTTTGACTATCAGTTATATGTCATTAACGGCTGCCTATATTTCTTGGATCATCACACTGATGTTTCAGGGGGACAGGGTACCAGGCTGGTGATGTGGGCCATTTGTCTGGACATGCTGGACAAATTAGAACAGTTGTGGGGTATGAATATGCATACAACTTTCTATCTGACCTTTCTAGCAAATTCTGTACAGTTGTTGGGTACAAGAATGCATACAGCTTTCTATCTAAAAATTGTAATAAAATCTGTACAGTTGTGGGGTATGATTATGCATACAACTTACTAGCACTCCCGGGATTCAAACCCCTGCTGTGTGTGACAAAATAGTTATATTAAACATCACAGCACACTGTGCTATCAGGGAATTGATGTGAAGCATTCTACTGTTTTCTATCTAAGTCTCCCTCACTTGTACAATATGACTGCCTCTTGGCACTTCCAACATTGTTATACAGACCTTCATGCACATTTTATCTGCATACCACAGTGTGGATAACACTGCTTAATACAACAGTACTATTTATAGTATGCAACAGTTTGACAACATATGAAAGAAGAGTAAACATAAGCACTCCAGGGGTTAAACTTTTATTCACAGAATATTACACCTTCATTTGTACTGGTACAACACTTTATAAGGCTCTTATATTTATTTGTTATCACAGAACATGCAGAATAATTACTAACCTGCCTCGTAACACAGCCTTTGCAACCTAGCATCACGGGCTTGCTGGTTCGCAGCCCGCTCATCTGCAGCTGTCAGAGAAATACAGTGATATTTAGCCATACCTAACCATAGTATACACAAGCTAGGCAATTATTAACTACTTAGTAGAATGAGTATTTAGTACTGGGGCATTAGGCATCTGCCAAGATTCCTGGATCCACTGTTCCAGTACACCCCCTCTCTGCTGCTTCAGGTCAGCATGGTGGTGCCAGACCTGCTCACCAGTCCAGTGAATACTTGTGGCACTGGTGAGGTCACGGGCAAGACTGTCCCAGGCCTCCGTTTTATACTGCGAGCCCTGGTACTGGCCCTGCAGCAGCCTGTCCTCATCATGTTTTACCAGGAGTCATACCATGAATTTTGACTCCTGGATGCCCCAGCGCTGCGCTCTAAATAAAGAGCCTTCACCCACACCAGCCATTATGCCTGCAGTAGGATGCTACAACTGGTTATGAGACGTAGTCCTGCCTGTGGGGTTTAAATATGGCCAGTTTCCTGCACTTTTCCATTATTGGCCGGTTTTGAAAAGGCTAAGCTATGGGCACACCTGCTTACCTAAGGTTGGCAGTGCTTAAAGAGGTATACCACTGGGCAGATTGAATTGGCTTCCCTACACATTGCTTACACTTACTGTGTTGAGCTGTGCTGCAGTTAGCATTGCTTAATAGATAATTAGCACTATATTTGCCTTTTGCCAGTGATTTATTATTCATTACAAGTTATATATGTGTCTGGTATCCGTGATTCATGTGTACATACACTTTATGGGGACCTGGGGACTTCTACACTTTATTACAATAACATCTCAAATCTATGCTTACTGCATTACTCCAGTTCACATATTTATGTTCTGTGGCAGGTTATACAACATCACACTGTACATAGATTCAGTTCACAAGTTTGATTTGATTTTCCTGTGGTGAGGATTAGTTTGCTGATACCTTATTTATATGTATTTCTATGATGGCTTAGTGGTTAACTACTGTGGTGTATAGGGTTCTGAGTTCTAGCCTTGCAGAAGCTGTTCATTTTGTTGCTGGGCAGAACATGAGCCATTGGGTACAGAGTGATTAAGGCACTTTAAAGCAGTTGTAAGCGGGTATGCTAATCAATGCTAAACTCCAGTTACAGTTTCTTACACTCAGTTAGCTTCTACTTTGCTTAATCTGTGCAGGCAATGCTTACCCCCATGCACACGCACTTAAACATGCTTACTAGTGCTTATATATGCTTACTACTGCTTATTTATGCTTAAACCTGCTTACTTGTGCCTTATTGATTATGACACTGACACTTCACATGTGCATTTAATGCAGTACTCCAGTTCACATTTAAATGTTATTTAGTAGGTTGTACAGCATAAAAATGCGATAAAATGTTCATATATAGATTTCACATGGAAAATGGTATGTGCTGTAGTGGGACGCGAACCGGGAATGCCTGCTTGTTAGGCGGATGCTCTGACCACTACACTATTGCTGTATTGCGTCATTTGCATATATCTTCCTTGTTATCCTCTTCAGCCTTTTAAGCTGCTTTAACCATAGCTAAGTGATGGGCACACCCGCGCACCTATGGTTAGCTGTACTTAGAGTTTTAAAAAAAATAAAGGGGTTTCTTCTTTTTATTTTTATGTCCTGTTGCTGTTGTACACATGGGGGACTGTTGGTGTTATATGTGGACACCTATGAGTGGTCTCGCTCATTTATTTAAACTTTCTGCAGTCTTTCATTGCAGAGGCATGTATATTGTGAGATCTCTGCTCTCAGACTTGCCCCCTGCACCCGTCCATGCTCCATGTAGGATTTGGAGCTCAGGCAGTGCGCCTTCGTTAATGTGCATGGCGTGCTGCCGTCCTCCTCCTAAACTGCTGCTTCCATGCATGACTAGTCTAGTCCTGCAGGGAAGTTTAGTAAATCTGGGGGCTAGTTTAGGTAAGCTAAATTTATCAAAGCAGCCTAGTTATAATTACACAAGAAAATGGTATTGCATATATATTAATTGGTTCAAAGGACAAAAAAAGATATATATTTTTCATATATAAAGTCTATATACATATATATATATATATATATATATATATATATATATATATATATATATATCAATTAGATTTTTACATTATTATTTTAAAATATTGTGCTTAAATTCAACTGGTACATTTATTATTAAAGGGAGAGCTCTTTAATCTAGTTATTAATCTCACCTTTTTACCTAATTAGTTGGCTTTGTTCAAATGGTAATTTGATAGAATTCCATTTTATCTAACTAGGATTTTTTTAATTTCATGTTCTTTTTCTTTAATAAAGATATATATTTTTTAAATATATATTCAAACTTTATTAATAAGCTTTTACTCATATGTCTGTCAGATTTTTCATGCATCTTAATCTTAATAAAATATCTGTTTATCTGTTTAGTTTGGTTATTCATAGAGGAAAATTTAATTCAGATTCTGAAATGACTCCTATTTATTTAATCTGCAAGTATACATTCTTGTTAATATTGCAATATCTAAAGTTTAATTAATTTATCTATCTATGTGTTGTCTTGTCTTACACTCTGTCACTATCTTCCTTCAAAGAACAGAGCCCGTGGTAACATCTGACCTGGATATTCCAGGATCTCAACCACAAGGCCCTACACCTACCAGCTTATTGAGAATTTTGTCATTCTTTAATAACCTATGTACATTACATCTGACCTAGATATTCCAAGAGCTCTGCAACAAGGCCCTACACCTACCAGCTTATTGAGAATTTTGTCATTCTTTAATGTAAGCACATTTATGAAGAACCTTGCTGGGTATTAACCTTCTTCAGTAAAATACTTGCCTACTCTGTGATTCAAAAGTCCCTGTGTAGCAGTAAATGCACTCCAGTGACCTCTTATTAAATTGGCTACTGTCCCCTTTTGCTTGACCAGTAGACTATACTGCATATGCAGTTATTTAATCTTAGGAAATGACTGGCAACCTGATTTTCTGACATCTGTACGTTAATTGCTCTGTTTTGAAACTGAGTATCCTCACATATAAATTGACAAATAATAATCACCAATAATACCTCACAACATATTGCCACCTCTGCCCAACCACCTAGCCATAGTTCCTAGTTACTCTCTCCTCACATTGCACCAAACCTATTTAATATTGCCCCTTCAACATTATTCCAAATATAGGCTGATTATTTGTATTTCATTTCAAACCAAAACAAAATTAAATGCAAGAGTCCCTTCCAAAAAGCAAGTATACATAATTCCCCAATATACTAAAATCCTTCTTGGAGGAGATATACACCCCAATCCTGGCTGTACTCATCACAATAAACACAATGACAATCCTCTCCCTCAGACTTCTGAAACCCTACAACAGTCAATCCCCTAGTCTGGTGATCTAATTTTTGTTGCAATAAATGCTTCACAATCGGATTAAAAACAAATAAACGAAGACAAAACTATACTACAATAACATTCAGAATAATACTAAATGCAACCCTAAAAAATGTGTACATCCATTAAAGAAATCTTACATCCTGGCCAAAACTCCAATCCAAACCCCTCTCCAGATAATTCACCGCTCAAAACTGCAGTGCAGTTCAACTCTTATTTTATAGATAATATCGCATATCTAACTAACGATTCCACTACATCTAATCTCTTCCCTTCCCATCAGCCACATATTATCACATCCACTTTCACCTTCAAAGCTGTGCCCATGTCCTGTATAAAACTACTCTTAAACAAACTTAAACTGCGTTTTTCTTCAGCTGATGACCTTCCTAGCGAGTATCAAATAATAGAAGCCAATAGCATTGCCTGTCCTGTCTCAATCCTTATAAATAGGTCTATCCAGGAATCCCGCATTCCTTCTTTTTGGAAAAAGTCACACATTATCTCTCTGCACAAAGGAGGAAATCCAACAGACATTAATACATTTAGAACTATAGCAATCTTATCTCCCCTCACCAAAATACTTCAAAAATGTATTCAAAAACAAAATACTTAAAAATGTATTCAAAAACAACATGCTTAAAAATGTATTCAAAAACAACATACTTAAAAATGTATTCAAAAACAACATACTTAAAAATGTATTCAAAAACAACATACTTAAAAATGTATTCAAAAACAACATGCTTAAAATGTATTCAAAAACAACATACTTAAAATGTATTCAAAACAACATACTTAAAAATGTATTCAAAAACAACATACTTAAAAATGTATTCAAAAACAACATGCTTAAAATGTATTCAAAAACAACATACTTAAAATTGTATTCAAAAACAACATACTTAAAAATGTATTCAAAAACAACATGCTTAAAAATGTATTCAAAAACAACATACTTAAAAATGTATTCAAAAACAACATACTTAAAAATGTATTCAAAAACAATTGCTAGACTTTCTCCTGCAGGAAGAACTCCTATCCCCTACACAACATGGCTTCCATCCTTCACATAGTACTAGCTCTGCCCTTCTAACCTATATAGTCTCTTCCTTATTTCTAGACTTGTCTAAAGCTTTTGACATAGTTTGTCACAGTAACCTCCTACTTCAATTGTCCTAAGTAGGTTTATCTCAGCCCACCCTCCTGTGGTTCAAAACCTAGCTGTCCAATAGGAATCAGTCAGTAAAATGGCACTCTGTGCTCTCTCCTTACCTTTCAGTCACCACCTGTGTACCACAAGCTCTATCCTTGGTCCCCTGCTTTTTAACATTTTCACCAACACCCTCTATACTTCTACACAGCAAGCCACTCTAATATAATATGCAGATGATTCCACTCTCATTTGCACATCTGTCGATGTGGTGCATCTCCAAAAAAACCCAGGAAGCAGTAACAGCCACCAAAACATGGCTTCATAACTCGCAACTTATGCTCAAAACAAAAAATATCAAACAACTACTTTTTCCCCAAATCTCTCTCTCATGAAAAAACTAAATTTAAAGTCCTCGCTCTTGATAACACAGCCATTGAAGTCACTTCTCATAGCAAACTATCAGGAGTGATAGTGGATGATAATCTTACGTTTGACCTGCATATACAAAATCGCATAAGAAAAAAATCAACAAAAATTATGGTTGCTTTACAGAGCCATAAACTTTCTCACTGATGCAACTAAAACTACACTTCTCACTACTTATCTCCTTCCCACTCTTTTTATGGTTATCCTGTCCTTAATAACCTCTAGGCTTCACACAATTAAAGCTTGAACAATGCTATAACAAAGTTGCTAAGTTTGTATTGCATTCCCCTTTCAGAACCCACCACTCGACAGGAATGAAAAGTGTAAATTGGTTAGAACTGCCACATCAGCTAACATATACACAACTTCTTACCACCTATAAAATTATCCAGCATCCATCTGCCTGTCCAGCACTAAAAAACATTCTGTACAACTATGTTCCCAGTCAGTCATTGTGATCCAGTGGCCTAAAACTCCTGTCTGTCTACAAACCTAGAAAATCTACTGTACATTGTCTGTATGCGTACAATGTTGCTAAGGCCTGGAACTCCTTACCTGTATCCATCAGGTCTATACCCTCCCATCGTTCAAAACCACTCTGAAGACTTCCTAGCTAAAATCTGGCTCTGTTCTTGCTCATAACCTGGATAAACTATATCCCTAAATATGAACAAGTATGTTTTTATTCCTTATACCTCCATACTCTTTTTACTTACTTCCTCACTGCTATCTAAATTCTCTTTCCTGAATTTCTCTCTAAATATATCATAAGCCTGTTTTTCCCTCTCTTCGTATAGCAATTCCTGTTTGTATTAGACCAACTTACCTTTTATTTCTCTACAAACTATCTAAAATTTCTGTAATATGATTATCATATACCTTGTATAAATTTTTAACCAACAATTTATATTATGTCTACTTTGTTATAATTATTTAATCTGCAGAAGTTTTTGTTTTATTTTTGAATATTGTATAATTATTGTTCTTAAAATGTTTTGTAATAACTTGTATCTTTTCTGCCTGGCCCTCTGCTGAAAATCATCTTTCACCCAGTCGGCTTTATCATAATCAAATGCCAATAAATAAATAAATATTTTTCCAGAAATGCTACCGGGTTTAATAACAATTTGAAGAGATATCTTTTTTAAAATACTGTGTCTCATTTAAACATACTATTCATTTAAGAATCCCACTTTAATCATAATGATATAAATTTATGGTGTCCTTCTAAATATGAGATTCTAGCCACTCTACATTTAACAAAAAAGAAGAGGAGCAAGAATCTTATAATGGAAACATAGTGCAATGCCAAACATTTTATTTAAATGTTAAGATAAATCTGGTCTATTATCTCTTATTTTCTCTTGTTTAAAAGTAGAATATGGACCCTAGCTAAAATGTATTGATTCTCAAGAATAGGAGTTCAAGCTTCTTCATAGGATCATAAGATCATAGGAGGTTAGTAGGCTATTGGGCCTGAGGCCCTTATAAGCATAGACAAAAGTTTAGCCCATGTTTTGACAAGTCAGCACCTGATGTTCCTAGATGGAGAAGTCTCTGGGACACAAATCTGTCCCACGAACAAGTCCTGTTGATGTCACAGACTAGGTTGAGGCCGTGTGTGTGTGTTACTCGAGTGGAGCTTGACTTGTGGATATGCAGCAGTCTCATCAAGGAGGGGTCCATGATCACCTTGTATGCCAGACAGAGGTCACCTCTGAGGAGTCTGTATGAAACTAAGTAGAGGGATAGGTCTTTTAGCCTATCTCTGTATGGTAGATGTTTAAGGCCCTGGATTCTCCTGGTGAGGAACCTCTGTAGTCTCTCCAACTGCTGCATGTGCTTTATGAGGTACATGCCAAAAGGGGCATTGTACTCAATAATGGGTCTTATAAGGGAAGAATACAGGGATGTTATGACCACCTTGTCCCTGGATGAGATGCCCTTACTAATGAGATGGGCCATGTTGAAAGCTTTCCATTCAATGGAGGCAATATGGTGGTCAAAAGTCAGTTGGCTATCAACCTGGGTGCCCAAGTCTGTCACAACTGATTGTGTGCTTAGGACCTTGTTATTAATGTGATAATTTGTGGGGATGTCACTCTCCCCAAAGGAGATGATGATGATGCATGTTTTGGCATTCAGCTTGAGGCCATGTTTCTGGCACCAGTCATTTGTCTGAGTGAGATCCTTTTGAAGGGGTGCCCACATCACTAGGGGAATTGATGACACTACCCAGCTTGCAGTCATCTGCAAACTTGGTCAGCCATAACCCACTGGTTTTAGTCTACACCATAGAAAAGTATATTCCAAATAACCAAGGCCCCAAGACTGAACCCTGGGGTACACCGCTTGTTATGGGTCTACTGCTTGAGGCAGCTTCCTCTATTTTGACTAGGTGGCAGTGGCAGCTGGTGACTTCAAATCAAAGGAGGCTGCAGGGGACAGCTGAATGGGTGTGGCCAGTGAGAAGGGTGTGGCCAACTAGAAAGGGGTGGAGCTATGGTACAGTGGGATCAATGCTGGACATGCTTACCAATTTGCATGAAATAAATGCTCAGTCACTATGGCGCATGCTGAATACTCTACACAGCACACATTATTACATGTATATACAGGTTGGTTTGAAGACTTATGTCTGCAGTATGCTGCAAACAGTACTTCGTACTCTGTTTCTGCACCTGATGAGAAGCTGTGGTCTGGAACACATCAGGTCATACTGGATTATTTTTCCCCCCTTCTCATGGAGACTCAAAAGGGACAGTTTAAAGTTTCCCAAGCAAACACTATTCACATGACCTGCCTGGTTCCAAGTAAGTGCTTGTAGTATAGTACCAAATTAGAGTCTCTATTGTGTTCCTCTGGGTATTTCTCAGGTTTGTTACTTATAGATAAAGTCCATTCTTCTGTCTTTATTTTGTGCAAACAAATCAATAACTCTTTGGTTGAAGTTAGTTATACTCTGCGTTAACTCCTTTCCTATGGAAATCATAGCCAATGCATTCATTCCTTCTTGCCCCATTGTACTATGAAGAAACATTTTCATTCTTTTCAATGTTGAGAAACACCTTTCTGCCTCAGCAGGTAACATTGGTGTGGTGGCTATAATTAACAACACATTGTAAATCTCTGAAAACACACTGGTTAATGAGTTGTCCACCAAGAATTTTAACATCTGGACTGCACTGCCACTTGCTGCAAAGTCTTCACGGTGAAACATCACTCCGAGTTCCATTCTAAGTTGTCCCTTCAACAGGAATGGATAGTTGTCTATTGCTGCTGTGAAGAGATTTTTTGGAAACTGTCTTATGAATGTTGAAAACTTTTCAGGCAGTAGTAGTTGAGAAACGTGAAGATGGTCAGTTTGTTGAAATCATGATGTTGCCTGGAACTTTATGACATCACACACTTCCTTTGCAGAAATTGACAATGTCTCATGCAGTGGTTAGGAAGCTGATGGTCCTTATCTATGCCTTGACAGGATGTTCTCTGTCTGTAGATCTTCTTTCAGTTTTTCCCAGTTGGGTTTGCCACAGCAGAACTCCAGTCCACTAATGATTGGCAGTAGATTCACATATGTCTTTTGAACATCACTCGACCACAGGGAGGACATGCAGACTCCACACAGAAGGCACTCAAGCCGAGAATCGAACTGGAGAACCTCTTCCTGTGAGGCAACAACAATACCGCTGCACCACCAGGGCTTCGTTCTGTGTCTGTAGATACTGTTCTGCAATGCTGTTGAAACCTGAACTGACACCATCAATTTCATTCAAAAATGTATGCACATCCTTTTCAACTTGCATATGTGGTACAACATTAAAGTTACATGTAAAGAATGTCAACATGGGGCATTATATGATGGAAAACAGCAAGCCAAAACTTAAATTCATCATCTTCAACTGTTCGCAGTAGCCCATTTGCTTCCTGCACAGTTGCTGCAGGAGATATAGGACACTTGCACAAATAATGAAAACACTCTGATAAGCAACTCCAAGTTTTCATACACTGCATTTACAGTACAGATGTTAAAATTCCACCGTGTTCCTGACACTCATGACATGCATCGTGATACTATACTATTTTGAGCAGTTTGACTTTGAACTGAACAAGAGAAAAAGGCTGGAAATCCACCAAGTGTTAAAAAATGTCCTTGCTTCAGTATTCTGTCATGTGGCTCTTTGCATTACCAGATTACATTGGTGGGCATAGCAGTGTACATAATAGGCATATTTAAACTTCTCTCATAATGGCCTGGACCCCATGCTGAACACCATTCATAATAGATGCCCCTTCAAAACTCTGAGCAATCACTTTTTTATGCTGGTCTCCCATTACTTCCTACAACTGTTGTATAACAACACCAGTGATATGCTCTGCTGTCTGTCCAGATGGTAGAAAGTATCCCCAAAAACATTCCAGCACCTGTCCATTGGCAATGTAACAGAAGACAATGGCATTTGCCACAGCCCAGCAGCATCAGTGGTTTCATCTGCAGTTACTGCTACAAATTTTGCAGTACGAATCTCCTTTTTTATTTCTTCTCTGCATATTGTTAGCATGCAGTCCAGGAGTTCATTTTGAATGGTGTTTGATGTTCCTTTAAAAATAGTTGAAGTTCTCATGTGTTCAGACAACTTCCTGCAGGTGAAGTCCATCAGTCTCTGGAACATTCCTGCACTCAGTCACTCTTCAGACTCATCATGGCCTCTTAAAGAAACTTCTTCAGCACATAGCTTGATGCAGTCTATTATAAGTGATAGAACATGATGGTTTTCTTCCACTTTCTTGTGTCTTTCCACTGATAACCAGTATCCACTACTTAACTGAGACCTGATATTCACAGTTCCCAACACTGCTAGACTCATTTGGTTGTCAAAATGTTTAGCAGACTGTTCATGCTTTCTGGACTTTTCTTCCATTCTCTTCAGGTCATTCATGCCCTTTGATGTCCAGGCATCCTCTCCACCAAACAACAAACATGGGAAGCAGTACAAGGTGTTTGTTTCCTCACAACCACAGATCCAGGTGTGTTTGTCATACACTGACCTGCTGAAGCTGCGTGTGTCTGCTCTTGACCTACTTGTACCTTGAGACTCCATCTTCAGATCAGGTGTGGGTCTTCCAGTCCTCTTGTTTCTTAACTTTTCATCCAAAGTCAGGTCTCTAAATTAATAGAATTCAGATAGGCCACTGTGTTACTTTTAAAGTATAACTTCAGGAACAACATTCAAATTGACAGTCTCCCACAGCCATGACCTACCAACTATCTGGCTTGGCCCTGCCAGATTTAAAAAAAAAGACTATATAAATGCATTTGTGATGCACACACTGTCACAGCTTACATTCTGCCTTAATTCTGGCTTTGCAGGGCTAAAAATAAAATAGATGCTGACCATACCTGGATTAAAATTAAAATATTAATGGCTGCATTAATTTAGTCTGTTGCACAGAAGGCACTCCCCACACTCCAGCTGAGAATCGAATGGAAGAACCTCTTGCTGTGAGGCAACAACGCTACCGCTGCACCACCGCGAAACAACTTCATTCAAGAGTGTGAAATCATTTTATGACTTAAAGCAATTTACTTTGGGCTGCTATTTTGGGGTGGGAATAAAATCCACAGCCTTCTGATCTTCCAGCATCAAATAAGGGCAGTTACCTATTCTGTTCTCAACACTCAGTACATTCTCTTGTCTCTTGTATACTCTGTATCCTTTCTGTAAAAGTTGGTGCCATCTGAAGTGGGTTTTGTCTGAAAAAGGCCCAAATGAATGTTTAACTGTCTCAGTGTTGTTTTGGAAGATGTAGCCTGAAGCTAGCATGATCCACCCCTTTATTTGTTCTTAAAACTCCGAGTACAGCTAACCGTAGGTGCGCAGGTGTGCCCATTGCTTAGCTATGGTTAAAACAACTTAAAAGGCTGAAGAGGGTAACAAGGAAGATATATGCAAATGAAGCAGCACAACAACTGTGTAATGGTCAGACCATCCACCTAAAGGGCAAGCATTCTCGGTTCGAGTCCCGCTGCAGTACATACTATTTTCCATGTGAAATCTGTATATGAACATTTATTTACATTTTATTGCTGTATAACCTACTAAATAACATTTAAATGTGAACTGGAGTACTGCATTAAATGCACATGTGAAGAGTCAGTACCATAATGAATAAGTCAGCAGTAAACAGGCGTAAGCACAGATAAGCAGTAGTAAGCATATATAAGCACTAGTAAGCATGGCAAGTGCGTTTGCATGGGGTGAAGCACTGCTGGCACAGATTAAGCAAAGGAGAAGCTAATTAGGTATAAGACACTGTGACCGGAAGTCAGCAGTGCTTACCTCTGAGCAAAGCCACTTACAACCACTTGAACAAGTTTAAGCACATCGTATCCAACGGCCAGTGTTCTGCCCAGCAACAAAACAAACAGCTTCTGCAAGGCTGGAACCCAGGACAATGCACACCATACACAAACCGATTTATCACTAAGCTATGCCAGATATGCAGAAATTGCATGTTGTCAGAAACATAACCCCAGCCCAGTCATGCAACAGTACAGAGAATGTATATCTACAGCTAGATGGCGTGTGTGCAAATACATTACTATCTAAATGGATATAACATATATATCGATGTAGTCACATCTATATACATTTACATAAATATCCAGAGATATATATATCTATATATACAGTTATATAAATATCCATATATATATCTATATATATATCTATATATATATATATATATATATATATATATATATAAATTTATAGAAATATCCAGAGATATATACATATATATATATATATATATATATATATACATTTATATAAATATCCATATATATATATATATATATATACATATATATATATATATATATATATATATATATATATATATATATATATTTACATTTATATAAATATCCAGAGATATATATACATATATATATATATACATTTATATAAATATCCAGAGATATACACACACATATATATATATATATATATATATATATATATATATATATATATATATATATATATATATATATATATATATACATTTATATAAATATCCAGAGATATATATATACATATATATACATTTATATAAATATCCAGAGATATATATACATATATATACATTTATATAAATATCCAGAGATATATACATATATATATATACATTTATATAAATATCCAGAGATATATATACATATACATATATATATCTATATATATATATATATATATATATATATATATATATAGATATAGATATATATATATATATATATATATATACATTTATATAAATATCCAGAGATATATATACATATATATACATTTATATAAATATCCAGAGATATATACATATATATATATATACATTTATATAAATATCCAGATATATATATATATATGCATATATATATACATTTATATAAATATCAAGAGATATATACATATATATATATATATATATATATATATATATATATATATATATGCATTTATATAAATATCCAGAGATATATACATATATATATATATACATTTATTTAAATATCCAGAGATATATACATATATATATATATATATATATATATATATATATATATATATATATATATATATCTATATCTATATATATATATATATATACACATTTATATAAATATCCAGAGATATATACATATATATATACATTTATATAAATATCCAGATATATATACACACACATATATATATATATATATATATATATATATATATATATATATATATATATATATATAGATAGATATATAGATATATATATATATATATATATATATATATATATATATATATATATATATATATATATATATATATACAAATATATGAACAGGTATACATGAAAATACTGACAACTACACATACATATGTCAGCATCTATATGTCCACATCTACTATGGCGATAGTCTGTACTATTGTATGCAGA
>NC_056735.1:98120728-98173008 GCF_019279795.1 Protopterus annectens | reverse complement strand
TTGACTTTGACATCCTCCAGGGCTATGACCACTGGTATGGTTTTAGGAATGTTTAAGTGACCAAGTTTCTTCTCTTGCACAGGTCACTGCTCATTGTTTGCAGTGTGTGTATGATACTGTTGATAAGTCTTCCAGGTCTATGACCACTGGTATGGTTTTAGGAAGGTTTAAGTGACCAGGTTTCTTCTCTTGCACAGGTCACTGCTCATTGTTTGCAGTGTGTGTATGATACTGTTGGTACGTCTTCCAGGACTATGGCCACTGGTATGGTTTTAGGAATGTTTAAGTGACCAACTTTCTTCTCTTGCACAGGTCACTGCTCATTGTTTGCAGTGTGTGTATGATACTGTTGATATGTCTTCCAGGGCTATGACCACTGGTATGGTTTTTAGAAGGTTTAAATGACCAAGTTTCTTCTCTTGCACAGGTCACTGCTCATTGTTTGCAGGGTGTGTATGATACTGTTGGTACGTCTTCCAGGGCTATGACCACTGGTATGGTTTTAGGAAGGTTTAAATGACCAAGTTTCTTCTCTTGCACAGGTCACTGCTCATTGTTTGCAGTGTGTGCAGGAGACTGTTGGTACGTCTTCCAGGGCTATGGCCACTGGTATGGTTTTAGGAAGGTTTAAGTGAACAAGTTTCTTCTCTTGCACAGGTCACTGCTCATTGTTTGCAGTTTGTGTATGATACTGTTGGTACATCTTCCAGGGCTATGGTCACTGGTATGGTTTTAGGAAGGTTTAAGTGACCAAGTTTCTTCTCTTGCACCAATCACTGCTCATTGTTTGCAGTGTGTGTATGATACTGTTGATACATCTTCCAGGGCTATGGCCACTGGTATGGTTTTAGGAAGGTTTAAGTGAACAAGTTTCTTCTCTTGCACAGGTCACTGCTCATTGTTTGCAGTTTGTGTATGATACTGTTGGTAAGTCTTCCAGGGCTATGGCCACTGGTATGGTTTTAGGAAGGTTTAAGTGAACAAGTTTCTTCTCTTGCACAGGTCACTGCTCATTGTTTGCAGTGTGTGTATGATACTGTTGGAACATCCTCCAGGGCTATGACCACTGGTATGGTTTTAGGAATGCTTAAGTGACCAAGTTTCTTCTCTTGCACAGGTCACTGATCATTGTTTGCAGTGTGTGTGTGATACTGTTGATACGTCTTCCAGGGCTATGACCACTGGTATAGTTTTAGGAAGGTGTAAGTGACCAAGTTTCTCCTCTTGCACAGGTCACTGCTCATTGTTTGCAATGTGTGTGTATGATACTGTTGGTGCGTCTTCCAGGGCTATGGCCACTGGTATGGTTTTAGGAAGGTTTAAGTGACCAAGTTTCTTCTCTTGCACAGATCACTGCTCATTGTTTGCAGTGTGTGTGTGATACTGTTGATACATCTTCCAGGGCTATGACCACTGGTATGGTTTTAGGAAGGTTTAAGTGACCTAGTTTCTTCTCTTGCCCAGGTCACTGCTCATTGTTTGCAGTGTGTGTATGATACTGTTGATACGGCTTCCAGGACTATGACCACTGGTATGGTTTTAGGAAGGTTTAAGTGACCACGTTTCTTCCCTTGCACAGGTCACTGCTCATTGTTTGCAGTTTGTGTATTATACTGTTGATACGTCTTCCAGGACTATGACCACTAGTATGGTTTTAGGAAGGTTTAAGTGACCAAGTTTCTTCTCTTGCACAGGTCACTGCTCATTGTTTGCAGTGTGTGTGTGATACTGTTGATATGACTTTCAGAGCTATGACCACTGGTATGGTTTTAGGAAGGTTTAAGTGACCAAGTTTCTTCTCTTGCTCAGGTCACTGCTCATTGTTTGCAGTGTGTGTATGATGCTGTTGGTACGTCTTCCATGGCTATGGCCACTGGCATGGTTTTAGGAAGGTTTAAGTGACCAAGTTTCTTCTCTTGCACAGGTCACTGCTCATTGTTTGCAGTGTGTGTGTGATACTGTTGATACAACTTTCAGAGCTATGACCACTGGTATGGTTTTAGGAAGGTTTAAGTGACCAAGTTTCTTCTCTTGCACAGGTCACTGCTCATTGTTTGCAATGTGTGTGGGATACTGTTTATACGTCTTCCAGGGCTATGACCACTGGTATGGTTTTAGGAAGGTTTAAGTGAGCAAGTTTCTTCTATTGCACAGGTCACTGCTCATTGTTTGCAGTGTGTGTATGATACTGTTGGTATGTCTTCCAGGGCTATGACCACTGGTATGGTTTTAGGAAGGTTTAAGTGACCAGGTTTCTTCTATTGCCCAGGTCACTGCTCATTGTTTGCAGTGTGTGCATGATGCTGTTGGTACGTCTTCCATGGCTATGACCACTGGTATGGTTTTTAGGAAGGTTTGCGTGACTGCATTCTCAGAACCTCCCAGATTATGTGAATAATGAGATTTTAAATTCGCTGTTCATCAGAGATTTAGTGTTTGGCCCCTGTGCTACAGAGGTGATCAAAGTTAATCCAGGGACTCTGTAAGATTTTTCAGACATCCTTTTCGGAATTGTCCAAGGGATTTTCTTTCTCCTTATCAAATTTTGGCAAAAATGGAATAAAAAGTCTCAACAAACTTTAGGCAACCAGATGTTTAAGAAGACGTGACAAGGGGGTTTCAAAAAGAAGGCTCCAACCTCCCAAAACCAAGGACAGTCCAACAAGTCTGAATGACTGTTCAAGAGACCTTGTTACCCCCTTCCAAGCTGGAACTCTTTCTCTTCTGGAATGTCTGAATCTCCATTTTTCTCTTTGGCAACAGACTGTCTCAGACAAATGAGTTCTGAAAATCATTCCACAGGGTTAGAGATGTCAGTGGGAGGAAATGCTTCCTTTCCGGGTGGTGGGGGTCATTCCTCATCCTGCACATCAGACACGTTGTTTCCTCCTGTTCTTCATCCCTTGCTGCCCCAGTGAGTGGTAGGACCAGTTCCTCCTTCCCAGGTGAGGAAGGGGTTTCATTAAAGGATGTTTTTAGTGCCAAAAAAAGAAAATAATTGTAGACTAGTTCCTGGATATTCCTTTCCTAAGCCTGTTTGTGATAGTGCCCAAATTCAAAATGATATCACTTCACAACCTGTTACCTATTCTTCCTTGTTCAAGATTCCTGGTAACACTAGACTTAAAATATGCTCATCATCACAGCCCTATTCATCTAGATGTTAGGTGTTTACTAAGGTTTTGTGTGTCAAGATCACATTATCACTTCTCTGCCTTACCCTTTGGAGAATCCACTGCAACAAGAGTGGTCGTAAAGCTCTTGGCTCCAATTATAGCTCATTGCAAGCTACGATGTATCTGTATTTTTCCATATTTAGTTGACTTGTTTATCTTTGCAGAGTATTTTTCAAAATATCAGGAGTCTCCCTCTTGGGTGAGAGATTTCATGACAAGCTAGGATTCCAAGAGAACATTCAAAAGTCTTTCTTGACACCATCACACAGGATTTTTTTTCCTGGGAGGTCAGTCAGATGCCTCAGTTCAAAGAGTTTTTCTTCCACAGGAAAAAAATAGATCTTTATCTAGATCTAGTTTTAAGGTTTTCCATTCAGATTTTGGTCACTGCGAGGGACTAAGTCAGAATGTTGGGTCTAATGCCATCTATGATTCTCTTGATGCCATGATACCTCTGGCAAGACAACACATGAGAAGATACAGGAGTACCTGAAATCTCTTTGTTTACCAGCATCAACACCCTTTATTTTACCAGAACCCAGTACTGGGGTTTGTCAGAAGAGAAATGATTTGGTGGAGACAACAGATATCCTTAAAAGCTAGTCCCCCTTTTCCATCCCTGCTCCAAAGCAGTCAGTCACCACAGATGCTTTGGACCCTGCTCAGACAGCAGTCTTGGGAGGGATAAAAGTGCAAGGGGTGCAGAACATGAAGGACAGATGCAAGCAGATAAATATCAAGAGATGCTTGCCTTGATCAAGGCACTCAACTCTCGGAACCATCTTTGGTCCCTGCAACCACTTCACGTGGTTACAGACACCACAGCCATGTGATACATCAACAAGCAGGGGAGACCAGGTCATACCACCTTTGCAGAATAGCCATGCTAGCTTGAGATATAGCTATACAGCACACTCTCACTCTACAGGCAACCTACATTCTGTCAGAGCAAAACTGTGTTGCAGACAAGCTGAGCAGGACCAGGGTAGACACTCACGAATGGAAACTAGGTCTGGGGGTCTTCCAAGATTTGGTCCATCTGTGGGGAGCTCATTGAGTAGTCCTCTTTGCTTCTTCTCTGAACAATCAACTGGGAAAACATATTTCCAGGACTCCAGGCAAGAATCCCTGAAAGACAGATCCCTTTTCTTTTCTTTGGACAGAAATGCTCTTGTATGCCTTTCCACACTTCCCACTAATATACAGGGAACTTCTGAAGATTCAGAAGGAATCCCTCAAGATCCTTGTGGTGGCTCCCTTCTGGCCCAGGCAACTGTGGTTCTCTCTTCTTTTGGAAATGACCAAGGTCAATTATCACAAGCTTCCTCACAGAATGGATCTACTCACACAAGAGCAGGGTTGTTTGATACACCTCGACATCAGTCATCTTCAAATGACTGCTTGGATGACAGGGTCCTAATTCCTTTTAGGCGCCTGCTTTCTAAGGACTTGCCGCAGGTACTAATGGACTCAATAAAGCCTGTTACTAGAAAAATCATATAATTGCAGATGATAAAGGTTTTGCAGATCATGCGACCAACATAACCAGCAATCATTCAGGGCTAATTGATCTCTGGATTTACAGTATATGTGAGATTCTACCCTATGGCCTTTCTTAGTCCTCTATGAAGGTTCATTTAGTGTCTATTTCAGCATTTCTGCCCATGGATACTCCTCTTTTAAGGCAGTCTCATAACAAAAATGTTCTTGAAATGGGTTTTGCTTAAGAGGCCTCCAAGTAAACCAGTGGCACCTCCTTGGGATCTTAATTTTGTGTTAGGGAAGTTAACGCTTAGTCCATTTGAACCAGCTAATCAGGCTGACTTAAGGTTCTTAACATGGAAAACAGTTTTACTAATTGCTCTGACCTCTATAAAATGGGTATCTGAGTTGCAAGCTCTTATGGCGAGTCAACCCTACCTCATTTTCCATAGGGGCAGGGTTTCTTTCAGAACTAATCCTTCTTTTATGCCTAAAGTAGTATCCTAGTGGAAACAAAGGGACATGTAGCTCCTAGGGTACTAGCTACAAGCACTTTCCAAAGACCAACTGAGGACATGATGGGGGTCTCAAAGGCATCAGTATCCAGGGTACTCCACCATTTCCTGGATGTCATGCTACCACATGCCAGAGAGAACATTTATTTTCCCCACACCCATAAGGAGAGGGCTAGCAGTATGCAACACTTCTACCATGTAGCACACTACTCTGAGATACTGGGTGCCATAGATTGCACTCATGTACACATCAAGGCACCACCCAGTGAGGAGGGTAGAATCTACTTCAACTGCAAGGGGTATCACTCCATCAACTCCCAGGTCATGTGCAATGTCCAGGCCATTATCATTAATGTGTGTGCTGGCAACCCTGGCAGTTATCAAGATGTCCATATCTGACATGCATCACAGCTGTACCAGATGTTTGGTGGGGGACATTCCACATGGCCATTTACTGAGGATGCTGGCTACACACTGGAACTGTGGATGATGACACCCATCAGAAATGCACATACACCCACAGAGGAACACCATAATGAGGCACGTGCACAAACTAGGAATATCATAGGGCATGTGTTTGGGAAGCTCATGTCATGGTTCTGGTGCCTAGATATATCTGGTGGAGCTCTGCAGTACTTTTCAGTCACATGTGCACAGATGTCCACAGTATGTGCCATGCTACACAATATGTTCCTGCAGAAAAAGCTTCAGCAGATTCTGCAATGGGAAGGGATACACAGCCCCCACCAGTGCCTAGGTCTCCACAGCCACACCCACATGGGGAACTCGGAAGAAGAACCCCCTGAGGATGTCCCTGTAGGCAGATGTAGGCATGCCCAGTATACCCTGGCCTTGGCCAAGAGACAATACATAGCACATGCACTGACAACCTAGGGCCTTAGAGACTGACACCTTACTCCAACTCACATACATACAGCAAAAATGATGCTAGCCAGCCCGTACAACATGTAACTAACCATGTATTGGCTGTGTACTGCATGCATTAAACAGAGTCAGCCCCAAACTACAGGTCTGTCAACTGCTGCATTTGCAAGGTAAGTCACTCACCTATATACCACTTGTAAGGGATACTAGAATATGGTAGCATATGTATGGACCTGCCTCATGTATGCACGGGAATATAGTGGGCTACTGGGCTACTTGAGAGATCTAACAGCCACTTGGCACAACAGGTACTCTGTCCAATAGTGTGTGCTCCATAATATTCAGTAGGTCACATGGCTGGAATATCCACTGCATTATTCAAGGGAGATGGCAAACTGTGGGGGTCACAGGACAGTCGCACGACTGTCTATGCCAGCAGAGCATGGGCTTCTCATCCTCCACCCCATCTCATCAGTGTTCCCATACAACTGCTGTGAAAGAAAGACTGCAGTTATATATCAGCAGACTAGACAATTCTAGGGCTGTGACATAGAAACTGATCACACCTATTTTCCACATAACACAGGGGTGACAATGTATGTCTGTATGCTGTTGATAGTGTAAGGAATGAAACCCCTCTCTCTCTCTGTCTCTGGCGGCTGGTGTGGCTCACTGGGATAGGGATATTAGTATGGATGATGGTGTTGATGGTATGAAACTGGCAGCATCTACATCTTTTGCATGTGAGGTACTCATATGGTGGTATACCTACAGACTGTCATACCCACTCAGTCTGTTTCTGCATAAAATCTGGACAAAGTCAGAGAAAATGGGAGGACAAAGGGCCAAGACTACAGACAGACATTACACATGCTCCAATTAATGTAGAAGGTGACTAGTATAACAGCAGGTTGCAACAGAACAGAAGAGCTGCAGGATGTAAAGGCCATCACTTAATATGTCCATAGTTGCTACAATTCAGTAACTGCATTTTACAATATTTTACCAGAAGACCACAAATGTATGAAGAACAGACCACACATATAGGGTGCAATGCTGGACAATCTGCCAAAACATGTACAGTGAGAGGTATGCAGGTTGTCACCCTGTGTGTGGCATTACATCATGTACCCAAGTCACATATTAAGTACAGCACACAGCCAGGGAATGCCTTGGACAATATCAGTGAAGTGCTGTACTGTGGAAACAGGTGCAGCAGCCAATGTCTGCAGCACACAAAATCCTGGACCAGAGTGCAGGTAGCTCTGGCCTGGTGCCATCTTGTAAGTACTGACAGTCACGCTGGGCATGCTCCTACACTAAACTAACTTGAGTGCAAGTCTGTTGCCTCATCCTCACAAAGACCTGCTATGTGGAAATATGCCTGAACATACAGACAGCTACATATACATATCTGTCTCTTCCTATCCCCCTTACACCCAATTAATGTATATGTCAGTATGTGGCACATATACATATGATACCAATATATATTGCTATATCAATTACAATGATACATAGACTCTCCACATATATCTACATAGCACATTTACATAACGTACACACACAGCAACATTTAAAGAGGCAACCCTGACATACACATTTATGTATATATATATATATATATATATATATATATATATATGTGGGGATGTACGAATGTCCCCACATACCCTCAGAATGCTGAGGTTACCTGCACTTACACATCACAACAGTTGTCTGATGGAACCAGACCAAGGCTGCAACAGTACATAATCCACTCACCCACAGACTCCTGGACCTGTGGACGTCACCCTGTAGACAGACACAGGTATGCAGGTGGTGTAATGTACAATGGGTACAACTCATGCCTTTGACAGGCCATATTCTCCCTGACCACATGTTCACCTATCAAACTGCAAACAGCCACATATGGCCAGACTGGTAAGTGTACACACATAGCAGGGATATTACCAGATATCCCAATCCTAGGACACTAGATACAATAACAGTACCAAGCAGTATCACTCTGAAAGCCACACTTGCTGTCTAACACAAGGCCACTTTGTGTACTCCACAAGTACTGTTCCTGTATTCACATGTAAAATGGAAATAACATATGGCACAAGTGATAAACACTACAAGCTAAAGAGTGAACTAGTAGATAGTTACGGGTTCTAATCTCACATCAGCATATTCATGTGTGTGTGTGTGTGTGTGTGTGTGTGTGTGTGTGTGTGTGTGTGTGTGTGTGTGTGTGTGTGTGTGTGTGTGTGTAAATATATCCCCTTGCAGCATTATGGACATCCCCATATGGTCTACCTGGGTGCAATGGTTATGTATTTTCTGGCCCTGTAATTAACTGCTGGCCTCTAAATTGCCCTTTTCTACAAGGCTTGCTGATGTAATCCACCTTAAGTGCTCTGGCTGACAGTCTAATATCAGATAAACTTCATGACACATATGATAAGTACTGTGAGATATAGTGTGTACTAATATATAGGTAGAGGTTCTAATCTCACATTAGTCAACTCTGTGTATGTGTGTGTGTATAAATATATGCCCTTGCAGCACTATGGACATCCCCCCTACAAGCTACCCTCATTAAATGGTTATGCATTTTATGACCCTGTAACTAACTGCTGGCCCTAAATTGCCCTCCCTCTACATAATCATAACTGATGTCTGACACCTGTCTGACTTGGACACTAGATATTTGTAGATGTGTCAGCTCCATCACAACACATTGTAGATTTGTAAGTACAGAAAACCCAGGTGACATGTATCAAGGGTAGCAGACCTTATCACAAAGTATGAATGCATAATTACGCTGACTGCCCCCATCATCCTTGATAGACTGTTCTACACATATGCACCTAGGGAGCCATTAATGCAGACTGCTGTACCTTGCTGATGTCATATGTCTGCTGTGCTGCCTTGCTATCTTGTGTCACTGTACTGATGCCATGTGTCCATAGTGTATCCCCTCAGACTCCTGGAACAGAAAAATACACAGGTCCATGTTACACCTGTCATTCTGTAACACTACCACCAATCCAACATAATGCAACACAGATACAAAAAGTGTGATATGTAGTCATGACACATGCCAGCTTAAAGTACCTATTGTGGCCCAAAATATGTAGCATGACAAATCAATACTGCACTACACAAGTACATGTCAAGTAATATAGTCACCCTATGCATCAGACACATAGTTGCATTTTCCTGCATTGATGGCATGGATGACAGGGATGTGGCACAGGTGTCATCACATGCACAGGGTGTGGTGTGGGGTTGCCAGAGGCTTAGGCTGTATCAAACAGTTCACAGCATGTGTGTGAGTCAGGAAGGGGTGCAGATTAGATGGGGCATGGCAGATGCAATGTGTGTCTGTTGGTGACCTGGATGCGACAGTGATGTTTGAGTGTGTGCATGTACACAGTCAAGCCCAGTGCTAGCCCTACATGTGTGTATGTTGGACAACTGTAGGTATATTGAATAGCTGTAGACCATACATGGTAGAGAGGACAGTTCACTGTTTCCAGCCACAAACAAGGGGAACTGGCTCTACCAGCAGTAGCACTTGCACCACCATACCCAAGGTCAAATGCGGTGCTATTACCTGACGGTGATTGCTGTCTGTTGGGGCTGTGTCCCCGCAGGAATGTCCAGGACCACATGCCCATGGCCTGCCACATTGTGATGTGGACAGCACAATTCACTCTGTAGTGCTGGGGTACTGCCATTATGGGAGTCGGACAGTGCATGCTGACATGGACTCTCAGCACATGGCGTTTATTTTCTTTATTTATTTATTTACATTTGTTGACTGGGAAAATCCGATTGGACACAGGTCCCTTTTCAGTGGAGGCCCGGGGAGAAAAGCTCCACAATAATAATAACAATTAATTATAAGTTACAAGAAGTATAGATAGGTTTTGTTTAACAATAGTAGCAATCAGTTATAGTTCAGAATGAAATTAAGTATTTAGTTAAATGGTACAACACTTATATCATTGGTGCCATAAAGACTAGCAAATATTTTAATAGCTGAGGTAGCAGCTATTACCCTTGAATAACAGTGGCTAAAATTACAGCTGACATATAGGTTTACAAGCAATGTGTTTGGTGTTGCTGACCTACTTCCATGTATCCAATGCCCAACTCCAAACAGATGTTCCAGCACAGACAAAGTACAGTCTAAGACAGACACTGTCTCAGCCCGCCATCTGTCCACTGCATCAGTGAACTGATTCAGGGTGCCCCCAATGTGGTGAAGGCAGTCATGGATGTTGGACTGTGCTGCACCCATAACCCTAAGCATCCATCTGGTGTTGCATTCTGAACATGCCTGTGCCTCCATGATGGCCCAAAACATGCACCAAGTGACCCATGATGTTACACCTGGAACAGGTGGTGGATGGACAGCAGTCCTCCTAGGATCACCCCTGTCAATCTGTCTATGTGGAACCATGCCAGCTCTCTGGCTATTGCCAGTGTCTACACTCACTGACACCATAGTTGCTACACTGTCCTGTTCAAAGTTGCAAGCCTCTGACTGTCCAATATCTGTAGCCTCTGGGGACTAGGTATGTGTGGGCATACTGATTGTGTGCACTGACAATGGGGGCAGAAGAGGGATATCCACCTCTAGAACAGATTCAGCCCCAGACAACCCCCTGTGCCTCACGATGGCCACCAGCATCATCAGAGTCTGATGAAACACTGACATCAGGTTGTGAGGGGGACAGAACTCACTCCCCTATTCACCTGTGAGAAGCAAGACAAAAGCAATCCATTACTACCTGCACTATTATGTAGGGTAATCCACACAGACTCATACAGCTGAGGTTCTGCAAATGCATTACCAGTCCCACATCTCCTCATCTCCGCTGCCATGCACAACAGGCAGCCTCACACCAACATACAGACAAGTCCAGGCCTTTATAGTATGCACCTCAACCACATCCAGGTACAGTTGCCAGTACAATCTGCCTGTAATGTATGAAATATGGCATTATATGTGATAGAACTACACATAAAACCCAGTACACCTATCTTGAGAATGGTATGTCAGTACTAGTTTCACTGCCTCAGGTATGTATCATCTCCCTTTTGTGTATGAACAAGCATCTTGGAGTAATTGTTTAATTTATACCAGGCTATGTAGCTGCTCATAACTATAAGTGCAAATGTGTTGATGTTCATTGAAATACACACCTGTGATTACCGAATCTATGAACAATAGTTAACTGTTCCAGAATGGAACATACAAATATTCTAATATGGCTAAGCACATTTGTACATAGGGAAATATGGCAGCCCTTAACTTTCATAGGGTATATATGATCCGAAAAAAAACATATCACACTTACCAGGTACAGGACCATGGATTTGGGCTACACCTGACAGAACTTTGAAAAGGTGAGGGAGAGGTATTGTCAGTATCACCAAATGTTGCAACACTACAAGGTAATATGTGCATATATACACATGTACAGTAGCTACTGTGATAATGGCTATATTGCTGACATTTTGTGTACATGTGCACAACTGTATATAAACCCCAACCCCTTAATGCAGATAGATATAAATTCCATGTACTAGTAAGTAGAGCCTGCCACAATGACTGATATAGTATTACACTGGTGAAAAAAGTAAGCTTACCTGGATGCTCCTCTGCTGTGGAGTCTGTGGCACCCACCTCCACAATGTATGGTCTGATAGATGCCTTGGAGCATTTGGGTTTTCGTAGGTTCACCAAGAATTCCTCTGTGGCCAAGAGTGGTTGTTCTGTCGCAGGCCCTCCACCAGTGGCAGCACAATCCCTGGCAATAGCAGCTGCCCTTAGTCATGCAGCATTCAGCATGTCTGTGGCCCGGTGTTGGACCTGCTCATAGGTCCTGTGATGATTGGGGAGAGATGGGCGAAGGCTGCCAGTCTAGTCAATTAGAATTAGATATATAATTCTGGCATTTGTAAATAAATGTAAAATACAGGCATATTTTCTTGAGTGTAAAGGAGTACTGTGAAATGTGGAACTGCAAAATATGTAACAGCATTGCACTCTACTGACCCAGTGAAGCATGTTGTGACCCTACCATGTCAGAATTCAGCTCCAGTGCGTCTGGATGAAGGTTTCATACCCATTGTTTTAAGGCTAAGGTTTATGACCAGAATTTACATGTGGAAGGTGCTTTATTGCTCTGGGTTCTGCTAGAATGTATATGTGAAATGCCTTGTATTGTTGTAAGTTTCTGAGCAGGTGTCAGATTTCTAAATAATGCAGTTTGTGGCCTGAGAACTCAGAACAGGTGTTAAGATGGTGCAATATGAATACTGGGAAAACCTAAGTGTCAAAAATTATTTAATTTGGGAGGGCCTTAGAGACATGCTTGTTAGTAATGTTTAAATACTATTTCTCAGAAGAGACTGGGAGCATTTTGACTTTGGACATCTAACTCAGGACTCTGCCTATGCTCAAATGAATGTTTTAGCACTGTGACTTCTTGTAGGAATAGTTAAAGCTAGTAAAGATTAATTAGGTATTTTTCTTTGAATCAGACCTGTCCTACTGTATTATTTTAAGTTTCTGTGTGATCTCTGAACTCTTGGATATCTCTGTGGTGTAGTAGTTTTGTCTTGTGTTTTAATTATTTATTATTAAATATTTTTAAAACCATCTACCTGTGGCTGGTTTGTGTAGAGATAAGCTCTAGACTACATTGCATATTTATAGAGGTTATTGTAATAGGCCACTCTAAAGTAAGCCTTGACTGTTAGTCATACTACAGTTGGATTATAATATTGCACAGCAATAATTGGACACCCTTTTAAGGGCCTTTTAGTAGCTGATATTATTATCTGGGTTGTGGCAAGAATTACTACCTTATGGTCTGGGTAAAGAGGCACAGCTGGAGAATCTGTGTCAGCCTTTCCCAGGAGTGTCTGTGAAGTTGTATAAATACTTATCTCAAAGTGTGTGTGTGTTGTATCAGCTACTTGTCAGAGACACGAAGCACTGGTTGGACAAAGAGGGTACTGGAGGTTCTAGCTTGCCCAGCTAGGCTGAGATCTGGATCCTATAGCTGTGCCAATGGGGAGTCTTATTTGGGGACCTGGTGAGCAAAGGAGCAACCAGCCCCAGACTGACTGTGATCTCTGTGTGCACTTAAGGGAAATTGTACTTTACTGTGTGTGTTAGTTATCCTTTACTCTTCTAGGAGACAACCTCCCAGGTGTTAGTGGTGAGGATTGAGGCTCCTTGATTGCTGGGCCAGGGCATGGTCATCACAAGTGTTTGGCAGAGTTGGGATCTACTTCACATACTAATTGGCGTGTAGTGGTGTGGGCAGAGTGAATTCCTGTAGCTTATGTACAGTGATCTCTAAAGGTGTTTTGTACTCTAAAACAGCCATGCAGTGTATACTCAGAGTTCAGATCACAATTGTTTTATTTCTTTTGTTAGCTTAGTGTTAGTCAGGGTGAGCAGGCAGCATGTCAGCAGAGGAGTATGGAATGCTGACAAGGGGCCAGCTGGCGGAGATGTGCCAGGCTAGGGGACTGGTGCTTGGAAACATGACTAAAGCAGACCTGATTGCAGCCGTGGTTACAGCTGCATCAGAAAACAGAAGCTTAGAGGATAATCAGACCGACAGCAGAGATACAATATCCTCGGGAATGCACAGCTCAACCTTTCTGTAGTGAACTTAAAAATCCAGCTGGAGCTAAAGAGACTAGAGTTGGAGGCCAGGCGTATGGAACTAGAAGCAGCTGAGAAAATGAAGAGGCTGCGGAAAATGAATGGCAGAGGAGGCATGAGAGGGAAATGCTGACTTTTTGCCAGAGTCATGGAGGTAATGGGGAAGGGAGTAACTGGACCCCAGAAGCACAAATGGTCAGTAAATTTCTTCCACAGTTTAAAGAGGGGGGTCATTTTGATAGCTTCATTCATATGTTTGAGTGGGTATGTAAAAAGTATGAAGTTGACCAAAGGCTCTGGGTATGGATCCTGACCCCCTTACTCCATTGTAAAACTGTAACTTCTTTAGCAAAAAATGCATGACTGACACTGGCTGTTTTGATTATACTGCTGTAAAAAGACATTTATTAGAATGTTTTAAGCAAACACCTGCAATGTATAGGAAAACTTTTGTGAGCATAGATGCAAGGCAGATGAACATTTATGTGAATATGTTGCTGAACTGAGCTATTTTCATAGCTTGGTGAGTGGATGTCCGGTCACCACTTTTGAAGGGCTGGCAGACATTTTGGTATGGGAACAAGCCCTTAGCACTTTGCCTGTGGACATGAGGATCTGGTTAGCTGATAGACAGTGTACTACTTCAGAGGAGTTAAGGAAGAACGGAGACCTATACCTAGTAAGCAGGGCAGCCCTGCACAGGAAAGGGACCCCCAGTACTGCTCATGGGACTAAAGGAACCCATGGTGGGCAGCACAGACTGACCCAACAAAATCTGCCAGTAGCATGTGAAGCCGCTAGTTCAGGTACACGTCCAGGAGCTAGGGTTAAATGTTTTGAATGCAACCAGTGGGGCCATGTGGCATACAGATGTCCACAGAGGCCAGGTGGGGAACTAAAGGTGAGGGAGCCAGTAAGTAGGAAAGACAAAATGCCAATAGTCGGTTGTCTTGAGACAACAGGGATATGGAACTAACATCCTGCAGATGTCCTGAGAGGGAAGGATTTGGATGAGGCAGTACTATGTGCTTATCCAGTTACATGCATTGAGGCTAGGAGACAAGCATGTGCGTCTGGTAGCCTGGTGGAGACTCAGACAGACTGCATACTTGCAGCCAGGACTGCTGACGTGGTTACTTCAGGGAGTGAGCTATGCTGTAGCAGTGAGACTGAATGTAAGCAACAGCTGCTTGTGGGTAGGATGTTCACTTGGACAGGGTAACTGCAAAGGTAGAGGTGAGTAGTAGTACACAGGCTGACAGTGAGGCAACACTGTCAGAGGATGCCAGACTTCCTGTGGAAAGGGAGCTGGGAAGGGTTACAAGGAGAAACTTGAGACAGGCTCAGCTCTCAGACCCTACATTGCAAGGCCTGAGGCAGGTAGCTAGGGAGACACCTGATTCTCAAGGGAAGGGGGGAATCTGTATACTGGAACAAAGGGTTACTGTACAGAGAGTGGACCCCTGTGGGAGGGCTAGAAGGTGAGACAGTACAGCAGTTGGTAGTGCCTAGAGCTTACCATCTGGTGCTTCTAGCCATAGCCCATGATATTCCCTTTGCAGGTCATATGAGCATAAACATACAAAGAGGCATATTATGCAAAACTTCTACTGGCCTGGAATTTCCAGAGATGTAACATGGTACTGTAGGACCTGTGAGCAGTGCCAAAAGGTAGGCAAGGCAGGAGACAAGGTGAGAGCTACTTTGATGCCTTTGCCTGTGATTGAGGAGCCATTTCAGAGGGTAGCTATGGATATTGTGGGTCCTCTGAGTACCCCAAGTTCCACAGGGAAAAAGTATATCTTAGTGATTGTAGATTATGCTACACAATACCCTGAGGCAGTGGCTTTTTCCTCCATTGAGGCCGAGAAGGTGGCAAATACTTTGCTAGAGATTTGCAGCAGGGTAGGTTTCCCAAAAGAAATACTGTCTGACAGAGATGACAATTTTATGCCAGACCTACTGGCTTATATGTGGAAGTCCTGTGGGGGGAAGCACAATGAAGACCACCCCTACCACCCTCAGACTAATGGTCTTGTTGAGAGGTTAAACTCTACAATCAAGTCTATGCTACGGGCATTTGCAGATCAGTTTAAGAGGGAGTGGGACAAATATTTGCCCCATCTATTGTTTGCTTACAGAGAGGTTCCCCAGGAATCTACAGGTTTTTCACCCTTTGAGTTGTTGTATGGGAATAGGGTGAGGGGACCTCTATATTTAATTTGAGATGTGTGGGAAGGTGAGTGTGAGTCTCACAAGGAGTCTGTTGTGGCATATGTCCTGAACCTCAGGAAAAGGCTCTGGGAACTCATGGGCCTGGCCCTGGAGAACCTGGCAGAAGCCCAACAACAGAAAAAGGTGTGGTATGACAGGAATGCTCAAGCTAGAGAGTATGCTGTTGGGCAGCAGGTGATGGTTCTCATTCCTGTCAGACACAGCAAGTTGCAAGCAGCTTGGGAGGGACCATAAAAGGTGGTAAGAAAGGTAAGTGGTGTTAACTACATGGTGGAACTGCTAGGCAGAAGGCAGGGGCACAAATTGTACCATGTTAACATGATGAAACCTTACCATGATAGGGAGGCCCTTGTGCTGAGCATTTGCAGTGGATTGCAGGAGGAGTCTGAGAGAGATCTTGTGAATGATCTCCTCAGTGAGGCTCGGGCTGACACCTCGGTGGACGTGGTAACAATATCCCAGCAGCTATCTCCTACCCAGGTTCAATAAATCTGAGCAGTGTTGAAGGAATTTGGGGGCATGTTCACTGGGAAACCAGGGAGCACTCACCTGGGGCAGCACCAGGTTGATACAGGGCCTCAAAGACCTATTTGGCAGGCCCCTTATAGGGTGCCTAAGAGAGTCAAACAGACTCTGAGGGAGGAGGTACAGGAGATGTTGGAACTAGGGGTGATTCAAGAGTCTAACAGTTCCTGGGCCTCACCAGTGGTGTTGGTGCCAAAGAAGGATGGCAGCACCAGGTTCTGTGTGGATTACAGGAAATTAGTCACACAGAGGCAGATGCTTACCCCATGCCTAGGACAGATGAGGCCCTAGAGCAGCTGGGTGGGGCTAAGTTTCTTACAACCATTGATGTTACCAAGGGTTACTGGCAGGTGCCTTTGACTCCCAGTGCTAAAGAGAAGTCAGCCTTTGTGATACCTTTGGTTTGTATGAGTTCACAAAGATGCCCTTTGGGATGAAGAATGCCCCAGCAACTTTTCAGAGGCTGGTAGATCATATCTTAGCAGGAGCAGAAGGGTTTGCCCTTGCTTACATGAATGATATTGCTATCTACAGCCATTTCTGGCAAGAGCACCTTCAGCATGTCAGCGAGGTGCTGGGCAAACTACTGAGGGCAGAGGTCTCCTACCTAGGACATAGAGTGGGGAGTGGTAAGATAAGGCCAGAACCTGCCAAAGTGGAAGCTATTCAGGCATGGCCTGCACCTGTTACCAAAAAGCAGGTGAGGGCATTTTTAGGGAAAGCAGGGTACTACAGAAAGTTCGTTCCCAATTATAGTACAATAGCTGCTCCTCTCACAGACCTGACAAGGAAGAACAGGCCAGATAAGGTAGTGTGGACTCCAGCATGTGAGCAGGCATTTTGGAAGCTTAAGGAAGCTTTGGGAGGACCCCCTGTGTTAGCCAGTCCAGACTCTAGCAAAGAATTTGTTGTGCAGGTGGATGCTTCAAACTATGGGGTGGGCATTGTACTTAGCCAGATTTCTGCAGAGGGAGTAGAGCACCAAGTGGTTTATCTCAGTCATAGGTTCCAACCCAGGGAGGAATGCCATGCATCGGTAGAAAAGGAATGTCTAGCCATAGTGTGGGCACTGAAAAAAATTCAGCCTTATCTGTATGGAAGAAAATTCACTGTGATGACAGATCACAACCTTCTAACATGGTTAAACAGAGCCAGTCAGCAAAATGCCAAGTTGCTAAGATGGAACCTGGGGTTTCAAGCATATGATATGTCAGTGCAGCACTGCAGTGGGAGTAGGAATGCCAATGCAGATGGGCTCTCAAGGCAGGGAATGGGGTTAGGTACACCCAGATAGACCTGACACTCTCAAGCAATGTTTCTCAAGGGGCACTTGAAAAACTTTCTTGAGTTCCCTGGGGGGGGTGTGATGTTTGGGGAGAAATGGGTGAAGGCTGCCAGCCTAGTCAAATAGAATTTGATATATAATGCTGGCATTTGTAAATAAATGTAAAATACAGGCATATTTTTTTGAGTGTAAAAGAATACTGTATAATGTGGAACTGCAAAATATGTGACAGCATTGCACTCTACTGGCCCAGTGAAGTATGTTGTGACCCTTTCATGTTAGAATTTGGCTCCAGTGCGTCTGGATGAAGGTTTCATGCCCATTGTTTTAAGGCTAAAGTTTATGATCAGAATTTAGATGTGGAAGGTGCTTTATTGTTCTGGGTTCTGCTAGAATGTATATGTGAAATGCCTTGTATTGTTGTAATTTTCTGAGCAGGTGTCAGACTGCTAAATAATGCAGTTTGTGGCCTGAGAACTCAGAGCAGGTGTTAAGATGATGCAATATGAACACTGGGAAAACCTAAGTGGCAAAAATGATACAATTTGGGAGGGCCTTAGAGACATGTTTGTTAGTAATGTTTAAATACTATTCCTCACAAGAGACTGTGAGCATTTTGACTTTGGACATCTAACTCAGGACTCTGTCTATGCTCACATGAAAGTTTTAGCACTGTGATTTCTTGTAGGAATAGCTAAAGCTAGTAAAGATTAATTAGGTATTTTTCTTTAAAATAAGACCTGTCCTACTGTATTATTTTAAGTTTCTGTGTGATCTCTGAACTCTTAGATATCTCTGTGATGTAGTAATTTTGTCTTGTGTTTTAATTATTTATTATTAAATATTTTTAAAACCTTCTTCCTGTGGCTGGTTTGTGTAGAGATACACTCTAGAGTACATTGCATATTTATAGAGGTTATTGTAATAGGCCACTCTAAAGTAAGCCTCGACTGTTAGTCATACTACCATTGGATTATAATATTGCACAGTAATAATTGGACACCCTTTTAAGGGACTTTTAGTAGCTGATATTATTATCTGGGTGGTGGCAGGGATTACTACTGTATGGCCTGGGTAAAGGGGCACAGCTGGAGAATCTGTGTCAGCCTTTCCCAGGAGTGTCTGCGAAGTTGTGTAAATACTTACCTCAAAGTGTGTGTGTGTGTGTGTGTGTGTGTGTGTGTGTGTGTGTGTGTGTGTGTGTGTGTGTGTGTGTGTGTGTGTGTGTGTGCGTGTGCGTGTGTGCGTGTGTGTGATGTGTGTGCGTGCATGCATGCGTGTGTGTGTGTGTGTGTGTGTGTGTGTGTGTGTGTGTGTGCGTGTTTGTGTATGTGTGTGTGTATGTGTTGTGTCAGCTACTTGGCAGGGACATGAAGCACTGGTTGGACAGAGAGGGTACTGGAGGTTCTAGCTTGCCCAGCTAGGCTGAGACATGGAACCTATAGCTGTGCCAGTGGGAAGTCTTATTGGGGACCTGGTCAGCAAAGGAGCAACCAGGCCCAGACTGTGATCTCTGTGTGCACGTAAGGGAAATTGTACTTTACTGTGTGTATTAGTTATCCTTTTCTCTCTTCTGTGAGACAACCTCCCTGGTGTTAGTGGTGAGGATTGAGGCTCCTTGATTGCTAGGCCAGGGCATGGTCATCACAGGTCCTGTCCTGTTGGCCAATATGATTGACATCCCACACAAGGTCTGCCCACAGTGCTGCCTGCTGTTCCCAATTATACCTCCCTCTGGACAACAACATCTGATGGTGCTGTTTCAGTCCATCCAGTATTATGTCATTCTCCACATGTGAGAAAAGGGCATGTCTTCTGCGATACATAGTTCCTGAAAGACAACAAAGGGGGAACACATTACAGGATAAGATACGTGGATGTACATTATGTGCAAATCCAGCATGCTCACTATGCACTTACCCTCATGCATCATACCCCACAGTCTGACAACACACTATGTGTGTGGACACCACCAAGATAATGGCAATACTGGGGTACGCTTTGTACGCCATGACAGATTATGCTGTATGTTCCTACACCCAGCACTGCAATCTACTGTGGTGTGTCCCCTATGGGCAAACTCCTAGTAATATGTGATATGGCTAGTGCCAGACAAATAACAGTGTGCTATTACAACCACTATATGTGAACAGTCCAGCAATACCAGTGTGCCACAATGACAGAAATCAATGTAAACCTGCTGTAGCATATGTTCTCTATTGGCATCATATCTCTCAACTGTACAAATGTTTGCAGAATGTCAAAGATGTTTGCTTCATAGTTTTGGTCATTTTCACACAAACCTGTGGATTTCTGATAAATGGTTGGCCAATAATTAATGGTTGATGTCAGAAAATAAAGACAGACATCTGAGTTTCAGACATCATACCCTTCAGAATACAGTTATGCTACTGCAATAGCTGTTATTCTATTCACATTCCTACTTTGTATGAGCATTATTTAAACACTGTCACTGCGTTTGGACCTTTCTCCCCCCATTCATTATGGCTTTCTCCTGATTTCTTGCTGTAAGAGGATGACAGGTATGTTAAGAATAGCTGTCAAGCAAACAGGGACAAATGTCAATAGAAATAGGGACTTAACCAGAGTACATCAGGGACTTTCAGAGACACATTTAAAATATTAAATCTATTTCTGTGAGACAGTGACTGAAAAAGGAGATGAATTACAGTACATCATTTAACATTACAGGAGAGTACACCCTTACTTATTGTCACGATGTATTATGTGTAATCCACTAGCTTTCCTACAACAGCCAACCATTGTGGGAGGGACTAACAGGAACAGAGCTAAGATGTGATTGAAAATCAGGGACAGTTCACAGGCATGCCTGTAGGTGTATGACAGCAGAGTATCAATGACACATCATCACCATAGGTCTACGACAGGCTTACTGTTGTGATCTCTATTCCCCACACCTCTGTCCCCCATCTGCATCCTGTTATATGGAGAAGTCTATTACATACCTGGTGGAGTGCAATACTCCTTTGCTGGACTTTGCTTCAGGTAATATTTTTGCTCTGATTTTAACAGTCTGTGACATCTAAACACAAAATTGTCTACTCATAATATGGGCTAACTCACACATTTACCTAGAGTTCCTGTGGAGACTAAATTTGTAACCATTATGTGAATGCTACTGTAATATTTAGTGCTACATAGTACTGGATTTGAGCCCTGGTCTGTGTGTGGCAAAATGTTTAATATACAGTGCAAGTAGCAAACTGAGCTACTGTATCTTTGCTGATTACTGACTTAGTGATATTTGGCTAGAGCTCACCTGGAACCAAAATATGGCCTAGTAGTACTACTACAGTGTTACACTAGACTGCACTGAGAGCAGAGCACACATGCATGAAATACAAGCATAATGCAAATAGTAGGTAAGCTGTATACCAGTATAAACAATGCTGGTGTACACAATTTATTGTTAGTGGTTTGAAATATCTGTGAAGTCAAAAAAACAATATCAGCTCATGGAGTGGGGCTACCTCACCCATATACCTTTATTACCTGATGTCTGTGGATGACAGAGCATTATGTGAACAATACTGGCCTAGAAACACCCTTGAACAGTACTGTATGAGTTAACCAATACAATTTGCATTCATTAGATTTGCATTCTACAGGTAGTACAGTGTTATGCATGACTGTAGCACCTTACCTTACAGCCTGAATCCATACAGCTCTACTGCAATGGATATGACAAGGGAATCCTGATGTACTCCATTTTCCTTGGTGTTATTGGTATTGTCCAGTGTTTTATTGCACAGCAGTTGGCATTATTCATTTCTTTTAATAGAGCTCTAATTCCACATTTATTGCACTACAGACTTTATTGATATATATGTTAATGCTGTTACTTTGGGCTAGGCTTACAAATGCCTTAGGGCAGATAGCCTAGTATAAACCTATGAACCTATGAACCTACTGGTATTGTTTCAAGTTTTTATTGCAGTATTGTTGGCATTATTCATTTCTTGCAATACAACTCTAATTCCACATTTACAACACTGCAGACTTTATTGTATATACTTTAATGCTGTCAATGTTTCACATTTACTTGCTTATTTCACTGCAGTTAGCATAATACATCTGTACTCACCAAACTCACAGTGTAACCTGGCCAGGCGCCTGGTGTGCAACTCGATATTGTGAGCCCTCTCAGCTGCAGCTGTTGGGAGAGAAGCACAACATTATGCATACCAGTTTTGCAGACATTCAGATTACATATGTGTAAAACAGAGGTAAAATTACTGACATACTTGTGGGGCATTCCCTACCCGAGCTTCTTGGACCCAGGTGTTCAGGAGTCTCCTCTTACATCATTCAGGTTGTCATGGTAGTGAAGACACTGCTCACCTGTGTGGGGCTACCAGTAACAGTGGTGAGCTCTCTGGCCAGCTGGTCCCAGGCCTCTGCCTTGCACTCTGAGGCCTGGAAACCTCCCTGCAGCAGCCGGTCATCATGGTTTTGTACTAGGAGCCCGACCATGACCCTGCACTTCAGAACACACCAACACTGCACCCAAAAGCATGCACCTTCACCAACACCAGCCATAGTAACCATCAGAGAAAGATCTCCAAAGGATTCTGCTGTAATCCCATCTATTGGGCTAACTATAGGGTGTTTTAGCACACTTACACATCATTCGGCAACATTTAAAAAAGCACTACATCACTTAGCAGTGTACAAACCAGCACAGTTGAGCTGAGCAGTGTAAAAACTCACAGAACCATATGCTTAACAGTGCTTAGCAGTGCATAAACCAGCCAAGCAGAGCTAATCATTGCATAAACATTAGCAGCTGGTACATTTATGTGGTGCTTAGCAGGTCTTAGCAGGTCTCAGCAGATCTTAGCGGAGCACAGTGGATCATGTTTTAAAATAATCTCATAATTTGTATCTCAAAAATAATTACTTATTTTCCCTTCCATGTATTCAAACCCTGCACCTATTGTACATGGGGGCATAAGTCTTCCCATTTAGCTACACAGATATTAGGAATTCTACTATACCTTCACATATACCTCTGAGCTACCTATAAGCAGTGCTGAGCATCGTGTCACGCAAACATGCTTAGCTATGCTTAAACATGATATTTAAATAAATAATTAAATCCAATTTCTATTTTTAGATGTCTGGCAGGTGTCTGCTATCTTATCTGTGTGTGACAATTAGTATTGCTGTGCTCCGTGCTGCTCAAAAATGTTTTTATTTATTTATTTATTTTAAATAAAATAAAACAATAGGACAGTCCAGGGATTCCCTTATACATCTGTGGACACGGTTGGCACTAACCACTCCCTACACTGATTCAATAACCATGTTCCTCGGCTCTCCCTCTGCAATGCACCATCATTAATATGCATGGTACACTGCCAAGAGGGAGCCTTGAACATGGACATGGTAATATTCCATATAGGCTCTACCCAGTCCCTACATGGATTTTTTTTAAATCCCAGGGTTAGTCTTTTTTAAAGTTCTGCACTGTGTGTCTTCATCTTAAAGCTAAGGATGTCATAATAATTTTTTTTTATTTATTTACAGTAGACTCCCTCTTATTCAGTCTTGCTGGGACCAGACCTTAGGCTGAATAAACAAATGGCTGGTTAATCAGAAAATACATACAAAATAGCATTTATATGTTATAAATCAGCTAGAATAGCAGGGTTTGTTAGTATTCATTTTTCTAATGAATATGAAGTCTAAAACTCAAATGTCTGTCATTATTTAGCCCAGAGGAGGTGGAAGTATTGTTCTTCTCTATTGTCTTTTGCTAGGGCTTCAGCAAGTATTTGATGGCCAATTAAAGCGAGGATGGATAAGAGGGAGTCTACTCTACGTTTGTTAACTGGGTAGGATAACTGGTCTGTTGGCTGTTTTCAGTCATAACCCAAGCAGGCAAGGAAAAAATACTATAGAGCACAGAATAACAACATAGCATGCTGGAATCGAGTTATGTGCAAACAGGACTAAGTATATACAAGAGAAGGTAACATATGTAGACAGGACTATAAGTACAATAGTCAGTTATCACACACAGTGCCAAAGCAAGCAGGATGCAGATCATGTACGATACTTGATATATAACATGGCAAAACACATACACACATGTGCACATGTATATACAGATGCACAAATAGATGCACGCGCACACACACGCACACATGCGTGTGCGATGTACAATCACACACACACACACACACACACACACACACACACACACACACACACACACACATATATGCATGTGCTATGTACACTGACACACACACAAGTGCACACACACATGCATGTACATACAGATGTTCAAAAACATGCATACACACACACACAAACACACAAACACATGCACATACACATGCATACATGCATGCACACAGACATGCACATGTACATGGGCATACTAGAACATGAATACACACACATATGTACACTAATGCACACACACATGCATACACACAGAGATGCCCACGCACATGTACATAAAACATATGCTTTCACACATAGGGACACACACAGGGACACACACACACACAGACATACATATGCAAACACAAACACACACATATACATACATGTACAAACACGCACACACACACACACACACACACACACACACACACACACACACACACACACACACATACACACTGTGGTGCAATGAGCACCATTGCTGTCTCACAGCAGGAAGTTCTCAGGTTCAAAGATCAGTTTATGCTGCAAGCAGTCAGTTAGACCTTTTATATCACATAGTCACTCTTCCTGGTATATACTTGTTATTTTCCATATATATATCCAGTATTTCCTTAAATACTATTACCGAAGTGCTGTATTGTACTTCAATGGGCATTTTGTTCAATAATGTTGGAATCATTTGCATTATACAATAACCCCTTTTGATAGTTTTACTTATACATATTTTAAAGTATGACCCTCTACTTCTCATACCTGGATATTAAAATAGCTATTTAAAGGTTAATTCTTCTCTTAAAGCGGAACTGTTCTATTCTTTTTAAGGTCAGTATAATGTACCTTTCACATCTCTATAAAAAACAGTTTGCAAGTTAAGGTACTTTGGGCTCTCAATATAAGTAGGACCGTGGATCTCATTGATTCTGTTTGCATATTGTGTATGTAGTCCTTCAAATCTTTTTATCTCATCTTTTGATGGTGTGAACATATACCCATGTTATACTGAGTGACATCTCTTATTGTTGAAATATATAAGGTTTTAAAAATAAATGGCTCACTCCATGTAATACTGTTATAAATTAGACCTGTGTCATAATGCTTTTGTTGTTGTAGCTGTACATTGTACCTATTGTTGTAGCTGTACATCATACTTATTGTTTTTGTAGCTGTACATTGTACCTATTGTTGTTGTAGCTGTACATTGTACCTATTGTTGTTGCAGCTGTACATCGTACTTATTGTTTTTTGTAGCTGTACATCGTACCTATTGTTTTTGTAGCTGTACATCATACCTATTGTTGTTGTAGCTGTACAACATACCTATTGTTTTCCTAGTTGTACATTCTACCTATTGTTGTTGTAGCTGTACAACATACCTATTGTTTTTCTAGCTGTACATTGTACCTATTGTTGTTGTAGCTGTACATTGTACCTATTGTTTTTCTAGCTGTACATTGTACCTATTGTTTTGTAGCTGCACATTGTACCTATTGTAGCTGTACATCATACCTATTGTTTTTCTAGCTGTACATTGTACCTATTGTTCTTGTAACTGTACATCATACCTATTGTTTTTGTAGCTGTACATTGTACCTATTGCTGTTGTAGCTCTACATCGTACCTATTGTTTTTGTAGCTGTACATCATACCTATTGTTGTTCTAGCTGTACATTGTACCTATTGTTTTTGTAGCTGTACATCGTACCTATTGTTCTTGTAACTGTACATCGTACCTATTGTTGTTGTAGCTGTACATCATACCTATTATTTTTCTAGCTGTACATTGTACCTATTGTTGTTGTAGCTGTACATTGTACCTATTGTTTTTGTAGCTGTACATCATACCTATTGTTGTTGTAGCTGTACATCATACCTATTATTTTTCTAGCTGTACATTGTACCTATTGTTGTTGTAGCTGTACATTGTACCTATTGTTTTTCTAGCTGTACATTGTACCTATTGTTTTGTAGCTGCACATTGTACCTATTGTAGCTGTATATCGTACCTATTGTTTTTGTAGCTGTACACTGCACCTATTGCTGTTGTAGCTCTACATCGTACCTATTGTTTTTGTAGCTGTACATCATACCTATTGTTGTTGTAGCTGTACATTGTACCTATTGTTTTTGTAGCTGTACATCGTACCTATTGTTCTTGTAACTGTACATCGTACCTATTGTTGTTGTAGCTGTACATCATACCAATATCTCTGACCTCCTCTAGACTCTCATGTTGTTTCTCTCCTTATTTTCTGTCAAAATTCATATCAAGATTTGTACTGTAGACTATTACCTTACTTGTGATGGTACTGGACCTGAATACAAAACTGTTGGCCCAATTCTGCAAAGTATTTAAGTACTTATTTAATTTAACTATTTAATGTATTTTGAGTATTTTATCTCTACCTTTATTGTACAGTTGGCAGCATATTTTGATATCCATACATTTAGAGACATTGGCAGGGTTGAGAACACCATGTTGAAGTGAAGGGATCACAATAAAGAACACACAGAGTGACTCCCTTGTCAATACATGTTCAAGTTGATCTTATTCTCTGAACTACAGCACTTTGCTCTCAGTTAGCCAGTTTGTAATCCAATTAGCAATGTGTGGTTTCACACCTAATTAGTAATGTGAGGTTTCACACCTAAACTGTAAAGACATAACACAATCTGATAATGTAATAAATTATCAGATGCCTTGGTGATATCAAGATAGATCTCTACACATTTTCCCTTGATTTAATAACCTAGACATCTCCTTGCAGAACTTTACTTAACTGATTGTAAAGGATCTTCCTTTTATTAATCTATATTGGGCAGGATCTATTGAGGGCCCAGTGTTACTAACCATCTCCAGATGTGTAAGTGAACATCTTTCAAAATATTTTCCTGTGATACTAATGAGACTTCTTGATTTACAATTATAGTTTTTCTATTTTTCTTCTCTCCCTTAAACACTGGTACAATTAATTGTTTCTAGCCCTTAGGTACTACTCCACATTGCAGTAAGTTATTAAACAAACATACTAATGGCTGGATTACTTTGTTAGAGATCACACACATTAATTTACCTGAGAAGTTATCTAGTCCCATTGAACACATTTTTTTTAACTTTACCCAATGTAAAGCAAAGAAGAACTTGCCAGAGGAAGAAACAAACCAAATCCAAACACTAAAAATCCACCAGTGAGAAGAAAAGCAGGAAAAGTATGTTTATTCTGACAGAGTTTAGTCATGTAGAACAAGACTTCGTCAGAATGCACTTTAAACAATGCAGCTCCATTAAATTAGCAAAATAAGTCACATAACGTATCCCATGATTGAAAGTCATGTGATTTGAATGTCTCATTCAGAAAAAAGAAAAAGTCAAGCCAGTCAGAGGTTACTACCTTCAACAGCACAGAATTCAATTCAGCGATATAAAAAATGATGATCCACTTCACGAACCCAACTAGGATTTATTACAGCAAAGTCCACGAACTCCAATAAAATCCAATAAAAACCAAAGATGTAGTAACAAGGTTAAGCGCTTTCATCTGTGACTAGACTTCTTCAGAACCCTGAATAAAAACATTTCTGCTCATTTTATACAAGAAATTTGAAAATTGGCGCCAAAAGATCTTAAAGGAACATATTCCAAATGGTTCATGAATTTTTCAATACAAAAGATACATACAAAATACCCAAAAATGTATATGTAAATGAATAAACCTACCTATAACAAGACATAAACAATTACATACAATCATAAAAAAATTTTTCCTATATGTATGAATGAATAAAATGAAATCTAAATGTAAAAACTCATACTGATAAAAATGGTTTGATACTTATATAATCGTTAATGCCTGGGAAGCATGTGGCATTAGTTCTAATCTGCCAAATAGCTTCCCTTTTAGCCAAATTAACTTTCCAATTCCCACCACTAGGGGCAATGTCAACCCTATCAATAATAAAAAACTTAAAAGCGTGGGTATAATCATTACAGGACGTGTGACAAGCTAAAGCATTCTTTTGATCGCCAGATTTTATTTGTACAAGTGCTCATAAATGCACTTCTTGAAAGACCTCTCGGTCTTCCCAATATAAAACACTGAACATTTAGAACATATGGCGATGTATACCACACGAGGGGTTTGACAATTACCCCTTTACTCTTAACAAACACTTTATTAAGGTTATCCAACCGAATCCCATTGGATTCTAAAATGGATGAACATTGCCCACAATGTCCACATTTCTTCGTCATACCAAAAGTCAATCTAGGTTTTTTTCTTAACTCAAGAAGGTTCTTTATATTTGGGCCAGTCCTATAAACAAAGTTAGGTTTACTACCCAAAATGTTAATACAATCGTTGTCAGATTTAAACAACCTCCAACAATCCGAAATAATGTTTTTAATATATTGTACATATGGGGAAAAAGTCAAGGCACATACTTTAGACCTATGAGTAGATATTGTCGTGGAAGTTTTCCTAAGTAGGTCACCCTTCCCTAAAATTGGAAAATATTTTTTTTTTTTTCATTCAGAAAAAAGTGCATACAAAAATATATGCATATATATATATATATATATATATATATATATATATATATATATATATATATATATAGATATATATATAAAATACAAATTCTTTGTGTCTTTCGGCTTATCCCGGTTAGGGGTCACCACAGTGGAACTCTGGTCCGCTAATGATTGGTAGTGGATTTTTACATGCCGGTTACCAGCCTGCCACACAACCTTCAACAAAGGCATGCCCCATTCATGCATGCCTCCACACAGAAGATGCTCTAGCTGAGAATTGGACGGGACAACGTCTTGCTATGAGGCAACAACGCTACCGCAGCACCACCACCGCAGTGTGTGTGTGTGTGTGTGTATATATATATATATATATATATATATACATATATATATCTATATATATGTATATTTATATATCTATATATATATATATATATATATATATATATATATATATATATATATATATATATATATATATATATATATATATATAAAATGTTAAAAACAATCCTAATGAAAAAGAGGAACAAACTATTTTTAAGTCTTTTTTTATACCTACATATTTGTCAGTCTGCATCCTTACCTGCCATGATGTTTCCTTCATCTCTAATTCCTTTTTAAAATTACCAACCCTTAAGTCTAAGGAGAGAGGAACTAAAACAAAAAATGTGAATTTTTATGGTGTTTACAAGTGGTGGTTTGCCTATACAATGCATTGTTATAATGTCTGCTTTTCATGGCATACAGATACTACTGAATTCTCTTAATAAATTGTCATGTCCATATAAAAAGCAGGGCAATGTGAGCGCAAACTTATATAGACTACCTTCTGAGTTACAGTCATACTGAGCTTGCACTCCTATGGTTTTGTTAATGTTCTAAAGTTACACAGCATCCTTAATTTATATGTCTATAGTATCTAACAACAGTATGATCAGAGCTGAGCAACAAACGTATGGACTTGGACAGTCAAATAAAACAGTCCATCACTTTTAACGATATTTTCACTAAATGCAAAGCAGATTTTATTAGCATTGGCAGATTTACAAAAAGATTATTGCAATAAAGTGCAAAAAAAAAAAAAAGAACATTATAATGCTGGACAGTCAAATAAAACAGGCCATGTTAGACAGTAGCTTAGTAAGTAATGTGCATTTATTAAACAGCAATGATAACTTGTATATCTAAGCCTGTCCATATAGGGACCTATCTATATAATAAAAAGTAAATGTTGACAAAAGGATACAAGCTGTACACAGCTACACTGTAACAACGGGAGTAAATTTGATACACATAAAATTAATATAAATTACAGACATGAAATAGTTAAAAAGGACTTTAGACACATTGCAGGATATTGCATATACTGCAGGTAGTACATTCCAAGGGTTTAGCCAGAAAGTTATGTCTTGTAATAAACAATTATGCTTTTGGCCCTACCACCACCTATCAAACTGCTGCCATATGCACTTCAGAAAGGGACTTTTTATTGCCAGTCGTTGGAAATTGTAATAATAAAAACACTATTTAAACTTAAAATTGTCTTAACAAAGCATGTGTGGTACAGGAATGTACATTCTACAATAATTTAGACAGTTATAAAAGTTCTGTACTGTTTCTTCAATACATTTTCTGAGATACTCTATGCTGCAAAAATGTTATCCTCGCAGTATTGCATCGAGAATACTTAGCTACTCCCATGTGGCAGGTTTGTGGACTTACTCTGTCACTGTGAAGCATACAGCATGAGTAATCAAATGTAATAGACTGCATCCATGTGTTTGATGTTAGAACATACATACAGGTTAAAGAATTGTAAGGTTGTCTTTGCCTTATGTATATAAAGGAAACAATAATGTTGTTCTGGCAATATACAAACCTTTAACAACAGGGAATTACTGACAAGAATTATGGATACCCATGACATTATTCCAATAATAGTATTAATTGTGGAAAAAAGCATATGTGTCAGCAACCTGCATGTTGTGAATAGTAGAAAATGTGACTGTTCATGCATGCAGTGTATGTATGTATATACTGCAATTCAGAGGGACATGACACATATGCAGAAGGGTCACTTTGACCAACATATCAGCAGAATATTGTTTTGCTATCCATAGTTAGAGTTATCTAATTACAGCAGAAGTGAGATGTACATACATGAAAATGAGAGATATGGTTGTGTGTCACATACTAACATGCACAAAAATCGAACTAAAACTAATGTACTCAGTCCTTTGGAAACTGAGCTGTGTGTGTAGGAATATCAGTATTTCACTATGCATATGATGCAAGTATCTCTAGAACACAAATGGATAGATACTCCAGACAAGACTTAGGCCAACAAACTCACATGCAAGCATTATTGTATGATGACATCAGCTACAGGAGAAATGTATCACCTCCCAGGTTATAATTATTGGAATAAAATGCATTTGTGGGAGTGTAATCAATCATTTAGAATGAGTCCTTTCTGCCTCAAATTGCCACAACATAAATGTTGAAATATATAAATATCTATTAAAGTACACATGACAATGAGTACAGCATCTTATCGTACATGACATTTAGCCCTGAAGTTAGTCTGGTTAAGCACATTAGTAATACCTGCATGGCAGGACAGTAACTTACATCACAACGAGGAGAAACAATAACGTGTTAGTAAGTGACCTGTTGAAGACTGGTATTACACATACCGACTCTACACTGGCCTTTGAGAAGTGTCATTATCCTCTGCACTTAGATGAATAATTCCATTGCATGGAGATTGGTAAAGATCGCATTCCAGGTACAAATTCTATTTCTTTTTGACAAAGACAAACAAAAGACATTAACTGTATGACAACACTGAATACTTAATGTTCATTGTGCTAAACAGTGCTCAGCTACTATGTCATTATAGTGGGCATGTTCATGAGGAAGTGCAGCCATGACTACAATAACATCTGCTACATCATTATACTGGGCATGCTCATAATGAAGTACAGAGATGACTACAATAACATCTGCTACATCATTATACTGGGCATGCTCATGAGGCAGTACTGCAGTGACTACAATAACATCTACTATGTCATTATACTGGGCATGCTCATAATGAAGACCAGTGATGACTACAATAACATCCACTACGTCATTATACTGGGCATGCTCATAAGGCAGTATTGCAGTGACTACAATAACACCTACTACGACATACTGTGCATGCTCATAAAGAAGTACAGTGATGACTACAATAACATCTACTGCATCATTATACTGGGCATGCTCATAAGGAAGTGCAGCAATGACTACAATAGCACCTACTGCATCATTATCCTGGGCATGCTCATAAGGAAGTACAGTGATATTACAATTACACCTACTACATCATTATACTGGGCATGCTCATAAGAAAGTCCAGTGATGGCTACAATAACATCTACTGCATCATTATACTGGGCATGCTCATAATGAAGTACAATGATGATTACAATAACACCTACTACATCATTATACTGGGCATGCTCATAATGAAGTACAGATGACTATAATAACATCTACTACATCATTATACTGGGCATGCTCATAACAAAGTACAGCTATGACTTCAATAACATCTACTGCATCACTATACTGGGCATGATCATAATGAGGTACAGTGATGACTACAATAACATCTACTACATCATTATACTGGGCATGCTCATAAGGAAGTACAGCAATGACTACAATGATACCTACTGCATCATTATAATGGGCATGCTCATAATGAGGTACAGTGATGACTACAATAACATCTACTACATCATTATACTGGGCATGCTCATAAGGAAGTACAGCAATGACTACAATGATACCTACTGCATCATTATAATGGGCATGCTCATAATGAGGTACAGTGATGACTACAATAACATCTACTACATCATTATACTGGGCATGCTCATAAGGAAGTACAGCAATGACTACAATGATACCTACTGCATCATTATAATGGGCATGCTCATAATGAGGTACAGTGATGACTACAATAACATCTACTACATCATTATACTGGGCATGCTCATAAGGAAGTACAGCAATGACTACAATGATACCTACTACATCATTATAATGGGCATGCTCATAATGAGGTACAGTGATGACTACAATAACATCTACTACATCATTATACTGGGCATGCTCATAAGGAAGTACAGTGATGACTACAATAACATCTACTACATCATTATACTGGGCATGCTCATAAGGAAGTACAGCAATGACTACAATGATACCTACTGCATCATTATAATGGGCATGCTCATAATGAGGTACAGTGATGACTACAATAACATCTACTACATCATTATACTGGGCATGCTCATAAGGAAGTACAGCAATGACTACAATGATACCTACTACATCATTATACTGGGCATGCTCATAATGAGGTACAGTGATGACTACAATAACATCTACTACATCATTATACTGGGCATGCTCATAAGGAAGTACAGTGATGATTACAATTACACCTACTACATCATTATACTGAGCATGCTCATAAGGAAGTACAGTGATGACTACAATAACATCTACTACATCATTATACTGGGCATGCACATAAGGAAGTACAGCAATGATTACAATAACATCTACTACATCATTATACTGGGCATGCTCATAAGGAAGTGCAGCAATGACTACAATAGCACCTACTGCATCATTATCCTGGGCATGCTCATAAGGAAGTACAGTGATATTACAATTACACCTACTACATCATTATACTGGGCATGCTCATAAGAAAGTCCAGTGATGGCTACAATAACATCTACTGCATCATTATACTGGGCATGCTCATAATAAAGTACAGTGATGATTACAATTACACCTACTACATCATTATACTGAGCATGCTCATAAGGAAGTCCAGTGATGGCTACAATAACATCTACTACATCATTATACTGGGCATGTGCATAAGGAAGTCCAGTGTTGCCTACAATAGCATCTACTACATCATTACACTAGGCATGCTCATAAGGAAGTACCGTGATGACTACAATAACAGCTACTACATCATTATACTGAGCATGCTCATAAGGAAGTCCAGTGATGGCTACAATAACATCTACTACATCATTATACTGGGCATTCCCATAAGGAAGTACAGAGATGACTGCAATAACATCTACTACATTATTATACTGGGCATGCTCATACGAAAGTACAGCAGTGACTACAATAACATCTCCTACATCATTATACTGGGCATGATGACTACAATAACATCTCCTACATCATTATACTGGGCATGCTCATAAGGAAGTACAGTGATATTACAATTACACCTACTACATCATTATACTAGGCATGCTTATAAGAAAGTCCAGTGATGGCTACAATAACATCTACTAAATCATTATACTGGGCATGCTCATAAGGAAGTCCAGTGATGGCTACAATAACATCTACTACATCATTATACTGGGCATGCTCATAAGGAAGTCCAGTGATGGCTACAGTAACATCTACTACATCATTATACTGGGCATGCTCATAAGGAAGTCCAGTGATGGCTTCCATAACATCTACTGCATCATTATAATGGGCATGCTCATAATGAGGTACAGTGATGACTACAATAACATGTACTACATCATTATACTGGGAATGTCAAAAGTTTCAAATGCAAATTTGTGTTCATTAATACAACAGATTTATGAAAAACATTATATAGACGAAGAAACTTTGGGCTATTTGGAAAAAAGAAGTGTCCGAGGAAGTATGAAATATAAAGAACAAAATCTAGAGATTTTTAATGGTGTAAAAAAGAAATATGGACACAGGAAAGAAAGAGAGTTCTGATATGGTGGAATATTAATGCAAAGGTGAAAGTCAAATTAATACAAAAAAGCAGCTCCAAAGATATTCAACGAGAAATACAGACAAATGCATACAGATAAGGAAAATTGCACAATACAAAAAACAAGATCACAAAGAGGGAATGTAGAACAGAAGATTTGTTAGACAGAAGTGAAAAAAATAAGATGAAGTTACAGGATGCCTGCAAAGTGAAGGAATTAGTATAGAAAGTCTAACACAAGTTATGGCACAGCATGATGGAACAAGTTCCCCAAGTAAGGAGAAGCAGGAAGATCAGGAGACATCTGAAGAAGGAATATGGACATGGGAAAGAAAAAGAGATTTAATATAGTATAATATCTATGCAAAGGAAAAAGCAAAAGGAATCTATACAAAAAGAACAGCACCAAAGATATTTGAAGAGAAGTACAGGATATGGAAAATTTTACAATGCAAAAAATAAGAAAACAAAGAGGAAAAGCAGAAAAGAGGATTTGTAATGGAGAAGTTAAAGAAATAGAAACTGAGGTTATGGAGCACCTGCAAAGTTAAGGATTTAGTGTAGAAATCCAACTCTGATAACACCACAAAAGAATAGAGCAATGGATTCCCAAATTAAGGAGAAACCAGTGGAACAGGAAGCATTTGGTCAGGTGCCATATGAAGATATTTTGGAGCCTTCCATAAGAGACCAGTAGAAAAGTTCAGTTGGAGTTGCACAGCAAGGGAAGGAACAGGAAACTGTGGCAACTCTGATACTGTCAATGTTGTGGAGTGATAAGCCAATGTGTTCCCATATGAAACAGCAGTGGATGGCACAGGATGAAACTGAAGAGAATGTGGTACAGAAAGATGTGGAACCTTCTGTACAATTCCTCCAGGAAATAGAGACCAAAGAGTGTGCCCTCAGTTTGGAAGAAAATCATCTAAGAGAAGAGTTGCTTGATTTAATAGAGATGGACAGACATATTAAGATTAATGAAAGAAAGATATAACAGAAAGTGAATAAAACCACAAAACTCAGAAGCTTGATAAAACAAATGAGCACTAATTAGGACTGTCCATAGAGATCCATATGATAAAACAGAAGTAAACAGGATATATTACTGTGCAGCTAAATTAATAACAGATGACGTCTTACCACAAAAACACAGGGCAGTGAGGGAAAGGAAGGGGAGAAATCAAATGCCATCATGAAAGGAACAAATAGAGAAAGCTATAAAGGAATTAAGGCAAGAAATGTCACTGTTACTATTGTACAGAAAATGGAACAGATCAACAAAATTACTCAGAAAGATAGACATGATAAAAGAAATGCCCAGTATACTGGGATATATTGCGCACTGCTGCAAATAATAAACTAAAAAAGTCAGCATAGGCAGAAAAACTTAAAAGATATACAGATAAATATAAAGGAAAAGTACAAAATAAGCAATTTATTGATGAGCCAAAAAAGTTTTACAGAGAATTAGGAAACAAGGTAAAATGAATTGAAACACCACCGAATAACAGATATATTCTGGAGAAATATCTATGAAGATCCTGTGGAACATAACAAAGATACTGAATGGATAGAAGAAGCAAAAGAAAAAATAAGAAGTTTAAAGGTCCAGGATATGAAATGGGATGAAGTAACAATCAAGGAAATTGAAACAAAGTTAAGACAAGCTCATAACTGAAAAACCTGAGCCCCAGATGTAGTACCTAACTTCTGGCTAAAAGTATTAACATCTTTAAATAAAGATTTAGCCATGGGTAAAAAACTATTTATATGCCCACCCCAAGCAGACACCAACCAGGTTAACAACAGCAAAAACAATACTCCTACTTAAGAGTGAATCTGCAAGCTACCCTAAAAACTGTAGACCAATAACTTGCCTTCTGATGACCTACAAATTATACACTAAGGGTAACATAAGAAAGTCATATGGAACAATGGATAATTTGTTGTTAAATAAAGTAATAATGGAAAACTGTAAAAAAGGGGAAAAATCTAAGTATGGCATGGATAGATTACAAAAAGTATTTGACAGTATCCCACATTCATGGATAAAAGACCACTTAAAATGTATAATATGCACCCTGTATTGATTGATTACATTACAACAACCATGAAACTGTGGCAAACTACTTTCCATGTAAGCCACAATAAAGGACAAATTATTATTCCAGGGATAACATCTCAAAGAGGGTTATTCCACGGTGACTGTTTATCACCGCTGCTCTTTTGTCTTGCCTTTAAACTGTTACGCTGTCTACTTAACAGATTAGGTTATGGCTGCAAACTGGCTCCCAGAAAACAACAAAGTGTAAACAATTCTCATGTTCCTTTTGTGGATGATTTAAAACTGTATAGTTCATCAGAGGAGGAACTGAAAGAAAAAACGCAAGCTGTCAAAACTTTTTCAAATGATATGAGAATGTCATTTGGTCTTGATAAATCTGCAAAAGCAACCTTTATGGAATGTAAATTGAATGTTAATGAAACCTTAATGGAATATACTGACCTGACAGAACTGTTGGATTTCTATGTTCATGGTCACAAACTGCCCACAGCCTCTCAGGTTCCTTCCTGATGAGGTCACTCCATTTGAGAAGGTATTGTTCTCCAGACCTGTTATAGCTATCTCCAGATAGTATCTCATAGATCTCTGCAAGCTCTCTCACTGGGCATAGAAACATTTCCAAAGAAGGTGTCATCAACCTGGTGTATTTTGTCTGACAAAAAGACATACATTCTGTTCCAGTCATACAGATGGTAATTTCTGCCATTTTCTGGAATATGGCATAAAGGACATATGCATGTCTATGCCTGGGTCATGGTTCTGTTATTCAATTTCCCAGTTGTCAGTCACCCTATGTGTTGTATGAATAATCTCCCAAGGTACCCCTTTCTACATGATGGTCATTATGTACTTGGGTAGTATATGTATTATGTACTTCTTACTTGAACACATTTGTATGCTGCTATTGTTAGTTTTAGCTAATCATCATGATATCATCAAAGCACTATGACAGGTATTGTGATTCATATCCTGATATCACCAATGCACTATGGCAGGTATTGTGATTCATATCATGATATCACTGATGCATTATGGCAGGTATTGTAATTCATATCATGATATCACCAATGCACTATGACAGGTATTGTGATTCATATCCTGATATCACCAATGCACTATGGCAGGTATTGTGATTCATATCATGATATCACCGATGCATTATGGCAGGTATTGTAATTCATATCATGATATCACCAATGCACTATGACAGGTATTGTGATTCATAAAGATTTTCATGGTGTGAAGCACATTATATATAGATGTACATTCTTTTGCATTTAAAGCTCATGTCCATGTTAGTATTAATCAGCTCTGGATCATATACTGCATCAGGTACTGTTCAAATGCTCAGTGCAATGTATCATGCTGGAAGCAGACACAGCAAGTATTCCAACAGTATGAGTTTATGACTATTCACCAAATTATCTAGTCATTAAAATGCAATGCATCGAACACAGCACAGCAACTCCCAGTACATCAAATTCCAGAGTAAAGCAATTTGAGCTGAGGGGCAACCTGCTCTATAATTCCCATGTTTCTAATAAAAAAAAATGAATTTTACTGCCTAGTAGGTAGAAGTTCTATGTGCCAAGAGAGGGGGGAGGATAATTTCTAATGGGCTAGGATAAGAACCATGAGAATAAATAGACACACTGGGCTAAGATGATTGCAGATATGAGCATAGTAGGATTGTATGGCTGTGTCATTAAAGAATTCTGTCTTACGATTACACACATGTGGGACTGTACAAAGAGCTGGACATCTGCACTGCAAGCTACTGTGGACAGTGGTAACACTCCCTTTCTCCCGGGATGTGCTGTTGACTAAGGACAGGATTCTGTTGGCCTCTGTCCCAGATGTGACACTTGTAAGTGTCCCAGATGGCCATGAAGCTGAGTCCGGCTGTAGAGGTGGATGAGTTGCATAACTGTATCCTGATTCTTTACAATATAGTTATGATGTGTTCTCTTGTCATGTACTGCTGCTTTGTTGTTATGCTCATTTGCCATGCACAGGGGATAGTGGCCATGAACATTTGATAACAGTGTTTAGGCAGTTTAGCCAGCCAGATAAGTATAGTCAACATCCCATTTCATACAGAGGCGATAAGATACAACATTAATTACATGCATACTGTCTTGGAAGTCCAGTCGGAAATGCCATTGTTTCTACCAATTATCCCCATGATATGGATGTGCAGGAAACCAGACACTGTGCTAACATGCTCATAAATGCTGCAAAACCAGAAGTTGGCACACTGATGTAAGAATGGGAGAAGGAACCATCTTGAGTCCTCTGTACACGCCCAGACCTCCCTCCAATAATGATTATGATGATGAAGGTGACATATCTGGTGGACTCATACATCAGGCTGTGTAGTGGTCTCTTGTAGAGGACATCCTTTAACAGGCTTCTTAGATGACATGTACTCACTTGCAGGGGTTCCTACACATGTTGCTCAAGGTGGGTCTACCTCTCTTTTCTGGTGTCCAAAGCTTCCTTGTCAGATGATATTGATACTTCAAGAAGTGAGGCAATGGTGCCAAGGCTACCTATAGATGGACCTGCTGTGGTGGTTCCATGACAGCACTGGCCTCACAGGGTGCCACAGGTCCAGTTAGCCTCCTTAGACTACAGACATCAGCCTGCATCAGTTGCACCAGCTGAGTTGATGTGACATGCCATTGGGATTGACAGACTGTATCAGAAGTTACATGACTCAGACCGGCCATGAGGGTGTCATGGTGGAGATTCTGCCCACAATTTATCAGGCATAACATTTCTGCAAGCTGGGAACTGTCATAGAGTCCCCTAGTGATGTGAACATCCTCCAAGAGGGCCTTAACCAAACTAATGGCTGGTGCCAGCAGCATGGCCTCAAACTAAATGCCAAGAAATGCATCATTATTCCATTTGAGGAAAATGTGCTCCCACTAATTATCACATTAATAACAACGTACTAAGCATGCAATCAGTCGTGAGGACTTGGGCATCCAGGTTGATAGCACCCTGACTTTTGACCACCATTTTGCCTCCATTGTACTCAAGGCTTTCTACATGGCCCACCTCATAAGTAAAGGTATTTCATCCAGGAACAAGGAGGGCATAACATCCCTGTACTCCTCCCTCATCAGACCTATTATCGAGTACAATGCCCCCTTTGGCATGTACCTAGCCACTACGGAAACATGGGTGAAATTCTTGGCTAGGCATATAAGGTCCTCCAGGCCAATAGCCTAGTATCGTCCCATGAACCTATGACTCAGACCCCACCCCCCAGAAGGGGATGGCAGCTGTATCATCCCAAGCATCTTGTGTGTCTGTGGTGTCCCTGATACATTCGGTAACACCTTCATTCATCATATATATGAATGGACTAAACGATAGTCTAGTCTCCCATCGATGTTGGTGAGGCATGTTACTGCACACACATCACAATCATTACATACATTAGGTACAAGGTGCATGTCTAGCCACCACATAGGGGTACCATGACTGTATGTGTGCATGGTATTGCTCAAGAACTGTAAGCTAGGCCATGTACATCTGGGGGTGTTGGGCTCAATGGGAAATTACTTTCTATTTTACATGGGATATCCTGTAGACATGATCAGCATGTGCCCATGAATCCTGTTGCAGCCTAGCCTATGTTCTCTTACCTAACTGGGAAATGATAAATGCTATTCTCCAAAGCCTTGCGAACCATAAGACTTGTATTACGTAATATTACATCTGCTCCAATATTGTGGCTGTCCTACACTTCACTGTGGAAGTCAATGCCCTTCTGTAAAATCCTCTGTGATGTCGACGCCTCCTATTGAAATGTCAGCACTTGTAACACAGAATGCCAACACGCCAAAAAAAAGAGTGAAAATGCATGAGAAAAGCAATTATTAAACATCGTTGTTCTCCTTTAAAGTACTTTTTTGCAAGGATCAAAGCCCCTGCACTTCTTGATGTTGGAGGGTAGGCACCCCCCAAACTATACACCAATATGAAGATCACCATACTTTGGAGAAAATGGAATACTCTGAGGAATGGTCATCTTGCACTTTGTATATATAAGTCCATTTTTCTGGCCATTCCGTCACTGTAGTTGAGACTCTGTGTAGCGGTTACCTGATGTTTCAGTTGTTTAAAGCATTCCCTCCTTGCTTTCACACCACAGTAATGGACATATCTCTAAATTTAGCCCATAAAGCAAGGTCTTTATTTACGTTTAACTATCTATATAACTGTTGGGATATTACTATCTACCATGTATATTATGTGTTGAGTATTATGATGTGGTTGCATTATTTTCCTTTGGAGCTTTTCTCTCCAGGCCTCCATTGAAAAAGGTTATTTCCTCAGTTAGTCTTTCTAGATAAACACATACAAATATAAAAATAAATGCTATTATATATAGTTACTACACAGTTTATCAACAGTTTTTAAATACTGGAGTACTTTACTATAGATAAGTGCATATTTTGTCTTTCAGCTCTCAGTCCTTACCTTCATCAATAAACCTGTCACTCTGCATCTGCTGTGTGTCCTATTGTTTTTTTAATCTTTATTAACATCACACATGGCATAGTCATGAGTATACATTCAGTTATGAAAGCAAAAATAAACCACTAACAACAATTTTTCTCTTTGTACACACGATTTTGTCTGAACAATTATTCAGTTTAATATTACATGAATTGCTCAAGTCCTGCCATCCCATTAATGTCACTCCACCTGAACATCGTTCTGTATGCATTGTTCCCACAGATCGTGTTTATTTCTGTATAAGTTACTCTCAAGTCCTGCCATCCCATTAATGTCACTGCACCTGAACATCGTTCTGCATGCATTGTTCCCACAGATCGTGTTTATTTCTGTATAACTTACTTCTTCCCTTCACTAAAGATCCCACCTTCAGTTCTTTTATCTCCTTTTCAACATTCAGTAATTCTGCTACAGATGGTTTGTTTTGCTCTCCATTTCTCAGTAATTACTTTTATGGCAGCCACCAACATTACACTTAATAGGGTCTCACTGTGTCTATGCATTTCAGTTTCTATATCCCAGCTCAAAATAATTTGCTCCCCTAGCATTCCTAACAAAATAGTCAAAGGAAATTTCTAAAGTCTAACAACTCATTCCCAAAAACAAGTTCCCAGGTAAACCAGCCTTTCCCATCACACCTCTAGCAATTGTCTTCCTACAGAAAAAATCTCTACTTAGGTAAAAAATACCAGTGCAAGTACTTCCATGCAAAAATCCTAATTGTTCTAGATTTTGTTCCATACTTGGGAGCTATATGAATATTCTCCCATAGGTCCTTCGTACGTTGCCATTGCATTCTCATGTCCCAGTCTTTTCTAACCTGTTCTGATTGGTTCTTATAGTCACCATGCATTATTTTATATGTGCTACTAGTTATCCCTTTTTTACTGATGCTTCTGTTCTAGACTCAGCTATAAACCCAGCCAGAGATGACCTTTCATTGAACACCCCCATCCCGTACGCTGTTACCGATCCCTTGTAGAGAAGGCAGTCTCCAACCTATGGCTCTAACGTCTGCTTTCTCTCATCTCACTTCATCACTTTCCCTCTCTACTTGTTTGCTCCCAACAAGTTGGTTCTTTTGCTAATTTTGGACACTAAATTCCATCTACCTCTTTCTTAGTTTTGTGCCCCTACTGACAGTCATCCCTGTTGGAAACATCTCTTTTCTCCATTCCCACGTTGGCTTCATTCCCAAAACATTTTGAGCTGCTTTTTACAAATAATATCCTGTATTATTAGTGTCATTATTCTCCTTAAACGCCTATTTACAAAATTCTGCTATCTCTTTATTCTTACCCCCCCCCATTCCAACATACGTTCTTTCCATTTTGATTTGTAGTCTGCATGTGCTATGTTCATGAGCCTTTACTGTGCAGCTTGAAATTATTCCTTCAGATCTGTGGGGAGAAACAACTTGTCCCACTTAATTCCTACTCTGTTTCCCCACCCAAATAAATCCCTTCAATTCTATAATTAATTATGTTCCACAGCTTCTGCACTAGTTGATAAAAATATGCCTGGCCTGTATATCTCTGTAGTTATTTAATTTTCTATTTGTTTCATAGAATACTGTGTCTCTCTCTGTCTCTGCAGTTAGTTTTCTGCCTACCCTCCCTGTTCTTGTTTTGGTATTAAGCTTGGTGGCTTTGGAATTGCCCGCCCCTCCTGTAAATTTGTATTTGAACACTCCTCCTGGGTCTATCTCATTTGCTCACTCAACTGAGTACAGTGAGGTCATATTCAGACTTCAGACACTCCCACCAGTCCCACCTGTTCAGCTCTATCCCATATATATTCCAGTCTAGTGTAAGTAGCTCATTCTACCTAATACAGAGAGAACATTTGTGAAGGACAAGCCACTTAGGTCCTTAATTTTGAATTAGCTTATGTTTCTCCTCGCTCCCTTTCCACTTTCCAAAAAAAATTCTAATATTATTTCCTGCCTTTCCTGTACCTAGTCTAGTCAGGATACAGATTTACTGTATCCAGGACTGTTTGTAAGCTTCTGAGCCCCCAAAGCCTTTCTGTGTTGGAGGGAAGCCTTCTAGCTTATCAGTGGAGTGGTAAGCACTAGGTAACTTATCTACCACAAGAGTGGTTTCTGGTCCAGAAATTGTAGTTTATTGGCCGTTTGGGCAGTTATTCCATCTCTTTCAACCTTCTGGTTTAAAAGTCTGTGTTTGTGCTTGTTTCCCACCTTCCCTGTAACTAGTTTAGTCAAGGTATAGATTTGCTGTATCCAGGACTGCTTGTAAACTTCTGAGGCCCCCAAGCCTTTCTGTGTTGGAGGGATGCCTTCTAGCTTATCAGTGGGAGTGATAAGCACTAGGTAGCCTATCTACCACAAGAGGATTGGTTTCTGGCCCAGAAATTGTAGTTTATTAGCTGTTTGGGCAGTTTTTCCTTTTCTTTCAACTTTCTGGTTTAAAAGCCCATGTTTGAGCTCGTTTCCCACCTTTCCTGTAACCAGTCTACTCTAGTCCAGATACAGATTTGCTGTATCCAGGACTGTTTGTAAGCTTCTGAGCCCCCCAAGCCTTTCTGTGTTGCAGAAAAGCCTTCTAGCTTATCAGTGGGAGTGGTAAGCACTAGTTAGCCTATCTAACACAAGATCCAGGTACAGATTCTTAGTTTTAGCACTTACATTTGCTTATGTGTGCTTAACACTTGTTCAGAACTAGTTGTTAGCACTAAATAAGCTATTACTATAACACTCAACTTTCATCTTTACCTAGAAGAAAACAGTTTTTATACTTACTTTCCTCACTTGCTTAGAGAAAAACAGCTCTTATACTCACTTTCCTCACTTGTCTAGATGAAAGTAGTTTTTTGTTCAGGCATGTCCAAGGAACAGCTCCCAGTGTTCTCTCCTGTCTATCTGATGAATCTGGGCATCTTGGGGCAATGTAGCAATTCTCTCATGTACACTGACAACCCTCTCCTCCTACCACCCAACACCACAACCTGTGAGAGATGCACTTATCTAGCCAAACTGGAGGAAAAGCTCTCTCCAACCAAGACTGAACTTGTCAGTCAAGAGGAAAAGGTAAACACTTGTACCACAATCATCACATAGTCCCACTAAACCTACACCACTAAAATCCACACATAGAAACACAAATACAATCTTGGAGGCTCTCAATAATAATATGCTCAAGCAAAAGAGACCTCCTAAGCAGAAAAGCAAGCAACCTCCACCCGCCCAACACAACCCAAATGACACATAGCCCACAGACTCAGTGTGCCACTCAACCACAGCCCATAAGGCAAAACAACGTACCCAACACTAGTCATAGGTGACTCTATAGTCAGGCACACTGATGACCCACTCACCAGGCTAAACAAGGAGAAGGTTACTGTCAGCTGCCTGTCAGGTGCCAGGATCCACCACATAACCCATGCACTCAGGTCACTCCACAAGTACAAGTATGACTCTGCCATTGTCCATGTCCATGTTGGTGTGAATGACATGAGACGTACCTCCCTGGACTACATGAAACAAGACATGGAAGAGTTCTCCAATCTTGTAGCCTAGCCAGGTATGACCCTAGCCCTGAGTAGCATCTTGCCATCACCCAGAATGATACTGCAGTACAAGGACAAAATGATTGACTTCAACAATTGGCTACGCATCTGCTGTCATTCTAATGGGATCCAGTATCTGTCTGACTGAGATGACATGGTCGGCAGACCACAATGCTTTGCCAGAGATGGCCTGCACCTGTCACCCCTGGAATTCTAGATACTGGCTAAGGCTCTTGCTGCTCCTATAGTGCCTTTTTATGCAAGGTTCAAATGACAAATTTACCACTGTAACAGAAAGAGGCAAGCAAAAACTGAGGGTAATGCTACTCAATGCTAGAAGTCTAAATCACAAAATGCACTCCGTCAAGGCACTCCTTAAAATGGAGAACATTGATATTTGTGCAGTGACTGAGACCTGGTTCAAGGCTCCGGTGAGCATCCCTGTATTACGAGGCTATAACTCATACCACACTTTTCAGCCACCTAAGCTGGACCGGGACACCAAAGGCAGAGGTATGTCCATATTCATTAAGGATATCCACATCTCCAGGCTAGTTGCTCAGCATAATGCATCAGAGGTTATCGAAGTGCAACTAACTCTGGGCAAAACTGCAATCCAAATTGTAGGTTGCTACAGATCCCCAACTATGCCCCAGGATTCCCACTCCTCTTTTCTTGATATACTGGAAAATATTAGGGTTAAACCAAACACCCTAATAATGGGTGATTTCAACTACCCCACCATTAACTGGGAAAAACTACTCATGTACCAACTCCTTCGCTCATCGCTTTCTAGAATTCATAAATTCCCATGCCCTGGATCAACTTATCCAAACCCCCACCAGGGGCAACAATATCCTAGACCTAGTCATTACCAACATGAGTGACCAGTGTTCCACACCTGAAGTCAACTCCTCGTTGGTTAGATCCGACCATAAGCTAATCACCCTAGATATCAACATACCACCCCCACCCCCCATTAAGGAAATCATGGTAAAAAAGTTCTCCAAAGCCAACTTCATGCTTCTTAAGACAGACGTGGCGAACTTCATGACACCCAGCACAGTTACGACTGCTGAATCCTACACAGATGCACTCTATAAGCACTTAAATGAGTGCATGGATTGTGCTATCCCAACCAGAACCAAGATGCTATCCTCCAAGAAAAGAAGCCAATCTGGTGGTCCCCTGCCATAAAAAAACTCTACAACAGAAGGAAGAAACTGTTACAAAAGAGAGTAAAATCCCATGAGTGGAGGAGTTCCCTGGTCAGCCTCAGTAAGAAGCTGAGATCTCTTATAAGATCCTCCAAAGCTAGCTACGAAAACAAAATCACCACTGATTCTAGGGACAGCCGCAAAGCATTCTATAGCTATGTCAAGAATCTCAATGGCAATATCCAGATCTGCTCTAAGTTACAGCACAACGGCATGAAAATTACAGAACCAAATGATATCACCAATGTCCTGGCAGATAGGTTCAGTGCTAAATTTACCCCCCTCTCACCCCCTAAAGGGCCCATATCTATACAGGAAGAATGCAGAGTCCCTCTAATCACAACTATGCAGGTAAAAGTTGCACTCACTAAAGACAAAAACACAGCATCCATGGGACCGGACAACATCCCAGGCTGCATTTTACACGAACTTCAGAATGAACTGGCTCCCCATCTAAGCACCATGTTCAATCATAGTCTCACGTCAGGCTTTGTGCCCAGTGAATGGCACACAGCAACAGTTATCTCACTCCACAAAGGGGGAGTCACCACTGATCTCGGGAAATATTGCCCTATTAGCCTGATGAGCCTGCTCTGTAAGGCCATGGAACATATCATCATGGAACTCATAAACAAAGACATTGGTAACCTCCAAACTCTGGACCCCACCCAGTTCGGGTTTGTGAAAGGCAGATCATGCCTCCTGAACCTAATCGACTTCTTTGAGGCAGTCACCAAAGCTGTAGATGAGGGTAAGGTGGTTCAGACAGCCTATCTTGACCTTGCCAAGACTTTTAACACCATCCCCCATTCTGGAATTATAGCTAAACTCACAAAACTAGGTATAGATCCCTACATCACAAGATGGGTTGCCAATTGGCTCACTGACAGAACCCACACTGTAAAAGATGCAGACTCCAAATATGACTTCAAACCAGTGACAAGTGGAGTATCACGGGGTTCAGTCCTGGGACCTCTCCTGTTTGGTATCTACTTCTCTGAAGTACAGGCTAACACAGGCCTTTGGCTAACAAAGTTCACAGATGACTTCAATCTAGGAGCCCTAGTTGAGTTCCCAAATGATGTGGACATCCTACAGAAGGGCCTCACTGAGACAGATACCTGGTGTCAGAGTCATGGCCTCAAGCTCAATGTCAAAAAGTGCATTGTCATCCCCTTTGGTAAAAACTCTGTACCAATGAACTACCACATAGGCAGGAGTCTACTTAATGCCAAATGTGTGGTAAGAGACCTGGGGACCCAGGTGGACAGTAGTCTCTCTTTTGATAAATACATCGCCACAGTAGTCAGGAAATCTTTTTATGTGGCACACCTCAACACAAAAAGGTTCTCATCTAGAAAAAAAGAGGTCATTGTTCCCCTCTACTCAACACTCATTAGACCCATTATAGAGTACAATGCCTGTAACAGAGGCCCATGGGATATATGCAAATTACCCCTTAAGATCATCAAGTGTTTCAGCTATATGGCTTCTGAATGTGTATGACATTTTACTTTTTCATTTTAAGTGTTTATGGATACATTCAGGCCAATAAAGCCAAACATCCAGTAGCTGTGAACATGCATGTTTCAACCTTCCTCATCAGCACAGCATAAGTGGAGTGTTTGATTATAGGTTCATAGGTTCATAGGTGTGTACTAGGCTAATGGCCCTGGAGCCTTTACAAGCCTAACCCATAGGATTACACTGGCATTGTGCCACCTGACCTTAGTTCCTAGTGCCTCTGTCGAGAAGAGCCACTGGAGTGATCCCCGGGGTGACTTTTTTATTTCCCATCCACTCATCAACATTTCTCTTGAAGAGGTCCAGTGAGGTGACATGTATGGGAAGCCTATTCCATAGCATGGGCAGTCTCTGGCTTATCAACTTGCCCTCCAGCATGCTCTGTTGATTGTGGTAATGAGGTTGAGGTCTCTGGAGTGTGTGGTGTGGAGGGATTGGGATTTCTTTCTTTAGATGTAGCATTTCTAACATTGCTGGGTCAGACATAACTTTGTAAATCAAGCAGAGATCACCTCCTAAGTAGGTGATATGAGACAGAGAATAGTTGGAGTTTTTTTTGAGTCTGTCCATACAGGACAAGTGTTTAAGGCCTAGGATCTTCTTTGAAACACAAGGCTACTTTAGAAACACAGGGTCTTTAAATGCAGCTAATGTCCATAACCATTAAGTTGTCTGCAAAATTCCCAACTAACATCCAAACCAAAAAGTAAAAAATGTCACACAGACAAACCAATTAGTAAAATCTACAAAAAAAAGACCTGGACAAGCATTCACTGTGGGATACCGTAAACTTCCTGTAATAGAGATCCATGGAATATATGCAAATGACCCTTCAAGTGTTTCAGCTATATGGCTTCTAAATGTCCATTTTTTTACTTTTTCTTCAGGCCAATAAAACCAAATGCTACTAGCTGTGGGCATGCATGTTTTGGCCTTCTTATGACCTTGACAAACCAATTAGTAAAAACGACATGAAAACCTAGACAAGCTAGAGTTTTTACTGTGGGATACCTTAAACCTTCTGTAAACAGGCTAGCCAACATCATCTAATGTTCATCCATAGGTCTTCTGTCCAGATTGTAGTACACAGTGCATGACACTGAAATGGCAGACACTGGCATCCTGATTTTCCTCTGGACTCTGGGATGACATATCCATGATGTGGCCTCTGTGATCAAATAAGACTTTTCAGTTAATTGATTAGTATGTGAACCTCCTCAGATCTGCATATACATTATCTGCAGCATGTCTCCTTATGGCTATATGTGTACCATCTACTGCACTAAGGATGTTGGTATTCAACATACTTTGTGTAAGTCTCACAATATGGGGTCAATTCCTCAAGTATGTCTGGGGCTTTTAAATAACAGTTTACATGTGCCGGCAGGCAATCCATAAACTGTTACAGGCTGTGGCAGACAAATGCATAGAATATTCTTGTCATATCTGGGATGGTCACAGTAATTATCATCCTGATTTCCAGAGGTACTGGCTAGCTTTTCCACCTTCCACTTCCACTGACCAATACAGTTGGCATAAGTCACCCAGTGCCTGGCTAGCCATATATTTACACCGTGTAAGACCACTGTACAGTATCTGCTGCTTTTTGTGGTGGTGACATTGTACAACTGCCCATCTGAGTGCTTCAGCTGTAATGGCAGCATAATTCATGATAATGTGTTACGGTAAATGCCAATTCCATGTTTATACTTATGGTTGCACTAATGAACACAGTTATCAGCTCATAGATTTACACAAATAAAGCAGACTGTTGAAAATAATACAAAGTAACATAAACATCAAACACACACACACACACACACACACACACACACACACACACACACACACACACACACACACACACACACACACACACACACACACACACACAGCAAACTGATAGTGAGTTGCAGAGTTTTCATCTCTTTATTTAAAGACTTGTGCAGAACCTGCCCTTATCAAACTGATCACTGTTATATGATCACATGACTTCCAAAGTTTTACTCTTCATCACACTCTGTGTCCAAGGCAGGTATGAGGGTAGCATTGAACAGCATTCCTCCTTCTCCAAGGACGATGCCACAATATGAGCAAAAAATAATTTGGCTAATGCATTTCATACAATACCCATTGCAGGTATTGTAAACTAACTCATGAATATAGGCATAAACCCCTATGTTACAAACTGGATAGCTTGCTGGATCTCACATAAGACCCAGGAAGGATAGAAGAGACCATCTCCACAAAGAGGCCAGTCAGAAGTGGAGACCTTCAGGTACCTGTAGTCGGTCAGCTTCTTTTTGCTGTGTAACAATAGTTTTGATACCTCTATACTGCCAACAGTTGTGAATGTCCCCTTTGGTCTTGTACAATATGGCACTAGAATGCTTATTTTCCAGTCATCTGGGATATCTGGGATATATGGGATATATCTGGGATGTCTGGGATATCTGGGATATCTGAGATGTCTGGGATATCTGGGATATCTGGGATGTTTGGGATATCTGGGATATGTCTTTGTCTCCAAACCACCATGAGTCCCACAACTCTCACCACATCTTGATAGTTCTAACTTCATCTGAGCTGCTTTTCCTGACTTCATTTTTAGTGCTGCTCTAGTTTCTTCTAGAATGATCCGTTTCATCATAGGCTGTATATGAGGAAATAGAGCTCATGTTGGAGTTTTCTTTATTCAGAAGCTGTTGGAAGTAGTCCTTCCAACAATTGCTTTTGATGTCCTATGGACTGGTGAGTGGTTGTTGGTATCCTTTATAAATGTTATCCAATGACTGTCTTCTTTATATTTCTGTCTTTAACTTGCAACCTGGTAGTTTCTTTGTGTCATCTGCTTAAACACTTTCCATAAGATGGTAGAGTGCCTCTGATACATTGCTGTTCAGTACTGCAACTTCCCTCTTAGCCTCTTTGTTAGCCAACCAGTATTGCTTCTTTTCCTGATCCATCTTTTCTTTCTCCCACTTTTTCCTGCACTCCATCTTTCTTTTGATGACTTCTTGCACTTCTGTATTCCACCACCAGCTTTCCTTATGCACCTTATTTCCATACCTGGCTTGGTCACATGTCTGTTCTGTAATCCTCATAAATGCTGTTTTGAGGTGCTGCCATTCTTCTTCAACTCCACTTATGTCCTCTTCTTCTTGAGGTGCTAAAGCCCTGAGTAATTCTTTAAACTCTTGTTCTTTCTCTCCAGCCACATTCCAGGTCTTCAGGCTGGTCTCTGTTGACCTTACAACCTTCTTTCACCACTACTTGCAGCTGATTGTGGCAACCAGTTGTTTATGCTGTGGGCTGATTGTTTCACTGGTAATGGCTTTACAATCACTGATTCTACCCCAGTGTCCTTTTCTTACTAGGAGGAAGTCTATCTAAGTTGCATGTTTGCCACTCTTGTATGTGATCTTGTGACTGCCTCTTGCTGAATGTGTTGGTCACCATTAAGCCATTTGCCAGCTAGAATTCTAGACTGGACTCTCATTCTTTATTCCTGTTGCTCCATCCATGTGGACCCAGGCAGTTGTCATATCTTTTCTGTCTGCCCCAACATGAGCATTCAGTTCCTTCATTGTCACCACCAACTCATATGGTATAAATGGTTCTCCTGTTTGGACAGATATTGATACAAGAGGTCTGGATACTCATGTGGAAAACTCTCTCTCATTCAGACATCATGTTTTTGCCCCAGGTCAGGAAATCCTGCTAGCTGATCCAGTTAATTTTCAAAGGAACATCTCCAAAATGTAGAGAAGTCATTCTACCAGTGTATGCTTTCCCTGTCAGACTCAGCATTAAATATAGTGCCCCTTTGATATGCAGAAATGGAAGCATGTAACTCAACTGGAATGGTCCCCCAAAAATTCTAACCAAGAAAGTTACAGGTCTTAAATCCTTCAACTCTCCTGACATACATGTACAACTCCCATCCTACTCACTAGCTGACTGACTATTTATTATTTATTATTTTTATTTATTTTACATTTGTTGACCGGACTAGTCTAGCTGGATATATGTCCATTTTCAGTAGAGGCCCGGGGAGAAAATCTCCAAACACGAATAATGACAAAGTTAACAATGCATAGAACCATTAAGAATACAATACAGAGGTAGCATTGGTCTAGTGGACAGTTATAATAATACATTTGTATACTAAACAGTTTTAGTAAAAATTAACTAAACAATTCTACTAAAATTAAACTAAAACAATTCTAAAAATCACACTAGAAGGTATGAGCAAGTCTTAGTTAAGGGAAAGAATATATATGTTATTGTCTTATTCCAGAGGAAGAGTAGTAAATAGATTTGGAGGCAAAGGTTAAAGGAGAAGGGATAGGGTTAAGAATAGAAAGGGAAAAAGATGTCAGTCAGAGTTAGTGCATGGACAAAGCCAATGAGCTTTCAGATGTTCTTTAAGATGTTTTTTAAAAAGAGAAGTAGATGCAAGGGTAGATAATTCAGCAGGAAGCTGATTCCAGAGTTTTCCTGCAGTGTTTGAGAAAAGTGAATCCCCGACTACTCTGAGGTGACCTGTGTCTTTGTTCCAATCTTAGTTGACCTATTACAAAACCAATGGCTCTGCAACCATCATCAAATAAACAAGACTCCCTGAAGGGTTAGGGTCCTAATTTCAATGTATTCCCTGCCTATGGAATAAGATCCCACTACAGGTCAAACAAAGTACTACTTTGGCAACTTTTAAGCCTAGTCTTGATTATTGGATGGATAGATACAACTTTACACCAGGGTTATATTGTACATATCTGCTTAATTTAGGAGATGATCTCTATTAAGTATTTGAAAAGTGTGGCAAGATCTTTTAAGTTCATCTGCTTAAAAGTACACATGGCCAGGCATCTTATGGCCTCCATGATCCCTTGCCTGGTAGTGTTCCTATGGTCAGTCATCTTATGGCCTCCATGATCCCTTGCCTGGTAGTGTTCCTATGGTCAGTCATCTTATGGCCTCCATGATCCCTTGCCTGGTAGTGTTCCTATGGTCAGTCATCTTATGGCCTCCATG
>NC_056735.1:98005878-98120228 GCF_019279795.1 Protopterus annectens | reverse complement strand
TTTTTAAAATCCCTGAATATTTTTTATACAGTAGTAAAAGCTAAACACACAACACATCGACCAACAGTATCATACACACACACACTCAGCAACTGCAGGATTCAAACCCCTACCTAACTATGCTATGATACTAGAGAGATATGCATTAACACGACGTGCTATATGCTTTTCTGGAAGCTTTCACTTCCACTGCTATATTTGTAGGATGCTTACATCATCAGACCTGCCAAACAGGAATATAACACTTTTAAGGTGTTTGCCTAGTCTCCAAAAAGGGCAATACTCTCAAAGGAATTCACACAGAAACATATATACACACCCACACACTCAGCAATTGCAGGATTCAAACCCCTACTTAACGATGTTATTATACTAGAAAGATACGCATTAACACAACACTCTATATGTTTTACTGGGAGCTTTCATTTCCACTGCTATATTTGTAGGATGCTTACATCATCAGACCTGCCAAACAGGAATATAACACTTTTAAGGTGTTTGCCTAGTCTCCAAAAAGGGCAATACTCTCAAAGGAATTCACACAGAAACATATATACACACCCACACACTCAGCAATTGCAGGATTCAAACCCCTACTTAACTATGTTATTATACTAGAAAGATACGCATTAACACAACACTCTATATGTGTTACTGGGAGCTTTCATTTCCACTGCTATATTTGTAGGATGCTGACATCATCAGACCTACCAAACAGGAATATAACACTTTTAAGGTGTTTTCCTAGTCTCCAAAAAGGGCAATACTCTCAAAGGAAATCGCACAGAAACATACACCCCCCCCACCCGTCCACCCACACTCAGCAATTGCAGGATTCATACCCCTACCTAAGAATGTTATTATACTAGAGAGATATGCATTAACATGACGCACTATATGCTTTACTGGGAGTTTTTATTTCCACTGCTATATTTGTAGGATGCTGACATCATCAGACTTGCCAAACAAGAATTTAACACTTTTAAGGTGTTTTCCTAGTCTCCAAAAGAGGGCCATACTCTCAAAGGAAATCACACAAACACATACCCCCGCCCACACACACACACACACACTCAGCAATTGCAGGATTCAAACCCCTACCTAACTAGTCTCCAAAAGAGGGAAATACTCTCAAAGGAAATCACACAAACACATACCCCCACACACACTCAGCAATTGCAGGATTCAAACCCCTACCTACTTATGTTATGATACTCGAAAGATATGCATTAACACGACGCGCTATATGCTTTCCTGGGCGATTTCATTTCCACTGCTATATTTGTAGGATGCTGACATCATCAGACCTGCCAAACAGGAATATAACACTTTTAAGGTGTTTGCCTAGTCTCCAAAAGAGGGCAATACTTTCAAAGGAAATCGCACAGACACACGCCCCCCCACACACTCAGCAATTGCAGGATTCAAACCCCTACTTAGCTATGTTATGATACTTGAGAGATACGCATTAACACAATGTGCTATATGCTTTACTGTGAGCTTTCATTTCCACTGCTATATTTGTGGGATGCTGACATCATCAGACTAGACATGGTACTGTGTGTGCACTTAGTTTTATGCAATCCCAGGACTGAGACATGGGGGACAGCAGGTGTTACCAGCTTGAACAGGGCTCCACAATTCTTTCCTTGTGTGATATATCTGTGGCACAGTTGCCAATCCATCTGATGACAATACATATTTATGCACAGGTTGTTGATTTTGTGAATACGACATGTTGTCTGGGATGTTGGGAAAGGCCTATTCAAAGTGTTTGTGGGACATGTGTAGCTCATTTCATTGATGTATGTCCTGGGTGGCTGCCTTGCAAACAGTCTAGCAGGTTTGGGAAACATGATCTGCCAATGAACAGTCCGAAGTTGGTAGGGTTGTGTGTTTATAGGCTTCTAATAGCTATGTTTCTGACTTCAATCAAGATGGACTCCATGGCCTTGCAGATCAGACTTCATCAGCTTATAAGACTATAGTTTCCATGGTCTGTTGTGCACCAACACTTGTGTAGTGTGCCATATGTTGCTGTAGCCCATTCAACAGTTTCATATCCTGTAGAGAGGGTGAGGCTCAACAGACTGTTCAGTTGCAGGGTATGTTTGTTCTGCAGTTCACTTATGACACATATAGGGACACAATGTAATCCAATTGATGCCATGTTTTCAGCTTTGAAAGGAGCTGTTTACCCATTCTACATGTGATATCTCCTGGTATGATGATAGGGCCTTTTATCAGTGGGAGGTGTGTATGTATGTATGGGCCTGTCTGACAGGATGTTGGCATTGTCAGTCATTTACAGCTGACTCAGGACATATATGACTGCACATTGCTATTTATGACATAGCTGAAGGAAGTGTCATGGTTCTGTATGGACTCCTTAGCAGATAATCTTTCCATGACCTGGATTGGATAGTGTTTGAAGTGCACATTGTTTATTGATGATACTGATTTTGTTTTTTTTTCTTTGCTTTTCAACTTTCTATGACCAACCTAAGTATCTGTAGTACATATTTGATTATGACAGGGTTCCAATATATTATATATGTGTCTCTTGTCATATCATTGTGTGCACAAGTCAGGATTGGTGGATTGTGAGAGATTCCTGGGTTAACACATGCAACTGCCTGATATGTGTGGCCCACTGCTGTACTCAGACATGGCCTAAGTGTATGAGCATGCCCAGGTTGGACTTGCAGTATGTTATTGGCTGACATTTGCCTCATTTATTCAAGTGTGTGAGCATGCCCAGTGTGAACTTTCAGTATGTTGCTGAGTGAAGTCCACTACATTTGTTGACGTGTGTGAACACGCCCAGTATTAACATTTATACTATATGTGTGTTGTAAAAACAATACACGAGTAGATACCACCAAGATGAGTCCAATAAACTGAGCAGCAAATTTTCAGTACTTTGTAATTATAAAACAAAAAAGATGAGCGCTTTCGCATACACACAAGTACGCTTATTCAGATCTGAAGAAGCTGCATTGTGTCTGTGTAAGCGCTCATCTTTTTTGTTTTATAATTACAATAAATGTACTGAAACTTTGCTGCTCAGTTTATTGGACTCATAATGGTGGTATCTACTTGTGTATTATTTTTACATCTTTTTAGGCTGTTTCTGTGTTGATGAGTGGACCTTTGGATTTATAGCGGCACCTATTTGGTTTTCATATGTGTGTTGTAAATCGAGTTGTATTTTTACTGCAGGGCTCACCTTTGTGTCATAACTCTACAGGGATTATGCTCTGCCTGCGGGGTTTCCAGAAGACACTTTGCATACACTCATCAACATTTCTTCATAGAGGCTGACCAGTGAAATGCTGTCATGGTTTAGTGGTTCAGTACTGTGACTATAGTGCACAGTATCCTGGGTTTGAGGACTGTAACTGCTTCATATTTTCATACTGGGCAGACCAGACTGCTTAAGGAACAGTAAAGCAAATATGACCATGTTTACTTGCTTTTGCTCAACTATGCCCAACTTTGAACAAACCTGCACAACATTGCACAACGTTAACCAACATTGATGAACGCTGCCCAATATTGCTCAAACATTGCCCAAAGTTGTGCTACTTAGTGTGTGTAATTTTGTTTACATATACTAAATAGTGGTAAAAGCTGTTTAGCACTGCTTTATATTGCTTAAAACATGGCAATCATGCCTCAGGTGGTGCTGCAGGGCTGCCTATGTCGGACGCACATATTCCACTCCCTACACATTTGAAAACAGGTAGTGTCAAGTTGGGCATCCCTTTTACTATATGTGCGAGTCAGAGAGAGGTATCATTTCCAGGGTTCCTACTGAGCCAGTGTATATGCTATGCGTTGCCTCTTTGCCAAGGCCAAAGCATACTGGGCATGCCTCCCTCTGCCTACTGGGCCAGGCTCAGGTTGTTCCTCCTCCCAGTCGCGCTCTGCCTGTGATGGCCTTGGCAATGGTGGGGTGCTGTTTGGCCCAGCCCTGTGGTGCTTCTGCTGCAGCTATTTTCACAGAATCATATTATGTAGCATAGCACATACCATGACTATTTGGGTACATGTAGTTGGTGAGTACTGCAAGGCTCCACCAGATGTATCCAGGCACTGGAAATATGACTTGAGCAGCCCAAACACATGCTCGATTACATTTCATGTTTGTGTGTGTGCCTCATTATGGTGTTCCTGTTCAGGTGTGTGTGCATTTCTGATGGGTGTCATCATCCACGGCTCCAGTGCATATCCAGCATCCCCCACTAGGTGACCAAGAGGGATGTCCTCATTGGCAAATGTCTGGTACAGCTGTGTCAGATGCCAGATATGGGAATCATGGTAGCTTCCAGGGCAGCAAGCACACACATTCATTATTATGCCCTGGGCATCACACATGACCTGGCAGTTGATGGAGGGGAAACCCTTGCGGTTAAAGTAGACCCTACCCCGCTCACCAGCTGGTGCTTTGATGCATATGTGCGTGCAGTCTATTGCACCCACTACCTCAGGGTATTCCACTATTTGCTGGAAAAGATGCATATTGCTGGCCAATACCTCACGGGAATTGGGGAAATATACATGATCACCGACATGTGCTGACATGGCATTCAGGAACTGGTGCAGTACCCTGGATGCTGATGCCTGTGAAATCCCCATTATATCACCAGTTGGTCTCTGGAAGGTACCTGTTGCTAGTATTCTTAGGCCAACACATACCTTGGTTTCCACTGGAATGGGTTCCCCTCTGTTGGTTCTGTGTGTGAGGTGTGGCCTGCACAGCTCAACAATTTGCTGCATGAGGTCTCTGTCCACTCTATAGCGCTCCACTATCTCCAGCTCATGTAGCCCCTGGTAGGTTACCCTGGGCCTATACACTCTTCACCGTCTCCTCACTGTAGGTTGCTCAGCAGCATTTGCATTGTCACCACCCTCAGCATGTTGCATATGTCACCTTATAACAGCAATGGCAGCCCCTAACATTTCTTTGTCTCAGTAAAGCTTTTTCAGTTTTCACTTCTATTAGCTTACTGCAGTGTTGCCGTGTCTCTGAGAAAAATATAGTGGAAAGTTGTTTGCAGTGTTTTAAGTGCTGGGCTGGGCTGGGCTAGTGTACTGCCTGTGTAATTGGCTGATTCAGATTGTTTTCACCTGCTAGCTCTGCTAGTTTCCCTTGGTTAACTTCCTACTATTTGTTGTGCTTCCTTTTCCCTTTCTGTTTCCACAGGGGGCAGCGCCACGCAAACAAACACAAACACGCACACACCAGCTCACACGCGCGCACACATGCTTACACAGCGTACCGAATCAAACACATAAACACACTAAGACATACTCGGAGGCTCTGAGTAAAAATTTACCTAAACAGCAGAGGCCTCCAAAGCAGACACCCAAGCAACTGCAAACTCAATACACCACACAAACAACACATAAACAACAAAATCAGTGTGCAAAGCAGTCACTGCCCTTAAGGCCAAATACAACACCAAACATACTGGTCATAGGTGACTCCATAGTCAGACACACTGACGTCCCACTCACCAGGCTGAACAAGGAGAGGGTCACGGTAAGCTGCCTATCGGGCGCTAGAATCCGCCACATAACACAAGCACTCAGGTCACTCCACGGCAAGTACAAGTATGACACAGACATTGTCCATGCTGGTGTGAATGACCTGAGACGTACCTCCCTGGACTACATGAAAAAAGACATAGAGGAGCTCTCTGATTATGTATCCCAGGCAGGTATGACCCTGACCCTGAGCAGTATCCTTCCTTCACCAAGAATGATGCCACAATATAGTGACAAGATGATCAGCTTTAACAATTGGCTTAATTTCTGGTGTCATTCAAAGGGGATCCAGTGCCTGTCTGCCTGGGATGACATGCTCAACAAGCCACGCTGCAAGGGACGGCTTGCACCTGTCACCCTGGGATTCTGGATATTGGCTAAGGCTCTTGCCACCCCATAGTGCCTTTTTAGGCAAGGCACAAATTCTAAACCTACCACCCTAGAAAACAAAAACTTGAAGAAACTAAGGATAATGCTGCTCAATGCCAGAAGTCTAAATCTCAAAATGCACGACTCGAGGCCCTTCTCAGTATGGAGAACATCGATGTCTGTGCTGTGACTGAAACCTGGTTCAAGGCTCCTGAGAGCACCCGGCACTATCAGGTTTCATCTCATATCATGCGTTCGGCCCCAAAACCCGGACCCCACCACAAAAGGAGGTGTATCCATATTCATCAAGGATACCAACACCTCCAGGTTGGTGCTACGCCTGAAGCATTGGAAACCATCCAGGTGCAATTAACCATAGGCAAAACTGCTCTACAATTTGTAGCATGCTACAGGCCACCCTCTCAAACTCAGGAAACCCACACAGCCTTCCTGAAGACACTGGAGGGTATAAATGTATCACCAAACACCATCATATTGGGTGACTTCAACTACCCGAATATAGACTGGGAACATTACTCAAGCCCAAACTTTCTAGCCCAAAGGTTCCTGGAGTTCATAAATTCAAATGCCATGGAACAACTAGTCACCGTCCCACAAGAGGAGAAAATATACTAGATCTCATCATCACGAACATGGGGACAAAATGCTCCACACCGGAAGTATATCCCTCATTGGTGAGATCAGATCATAAACTAATCTCACTATAAATCCACGTCCGCCCCACCCCAAACAAAAGACCACAGTGAAGAACTTCTAAAGCAAACTTCACACAACTCAAGACAGGTGTGGTATCCTTCAAGGCCCCAAGCCAATGGAAACCACAACCCAAGCTGGAAGCCCTTACAAATGCCTTCTATGAACACCTTCAGGACTGCATGGATCAGGCAATCCCAAATAAAACCAAGACTCTTTCCACCAAGGGCAACGTCCAGTCTGGTGGACCCCAGCCATAAACAAACTTTACAATAAGAGGAGAAAGCTATTACATGATAGAGCAAAATCCCAAAAAGGGAAGGCATCTTTGATCAGCACTAGCAAGAAACTACGATCCCTCATAAAATCATCCAAGGCCAACTTTGAGAGAAAAATTGCCATAGATTTAAAAGACAATCATAAGGCCTTCTTCAGCTATGTCAGAAACCTGGGTGGAAACTCCCAGATATGCTCAGAATTAGTCCAAAATGATGCAAAAATCACTGAACCCACAGACATCGCCAACATACTGGCAGACAGGTTCAGCGCAAACTTCACCCCCCTCTCCCCCCCAAAAGGAGAGATAACTATCCCAATTGAGTGTAGCCTCCCAGACATCTCAAATGCGCAGGTGAAAGCTGCTCTCTCTAAAGCTAAAAACACAGCATCAATGGGACCGGATGGGGTCCCCAGCTGTGTGCTACATGAACTTAATGAAGAACTAAACCCGCACATAAGGCAGCTGTTTAATCTTAGCCTCACCACAGGATATGTGCCCAAGGAGTGGCGTACGGCAACTGTGGTCCCACTCCACAAAGGCGGTGCCTCTACGGACCCTGGTAATTACTGCCCCATAAGCTTAACAAGCCTGGTCTGCAAAGCTATGGAGAAGATCATAATGGAACTCATAAACAAGGACATAGGGGACTTGCAGACCTTGGACCCAACCCAGTTTGGCTTTGTCAAGGGCAGATCTTGCCTTTTGAACTTGGTCGACTTCTTCGAAACAGTCACCAAGGCCATTGATGAGGGAAAGGCAGTCCATACAGCCTACCTTGACCTTGCAAAAGCTTTTGACACAATACCCCATTCGGGTATTATAGAGAAACTTACCAGCTTAAATGTAAACCCATATGTCACAAGATGGGTTGCAAACTGGCTAAAGGACAGAACCCACAGGGTTAGAGTTGCTGGAGCCATGTCAGACTCCAAGCCAGTTACAAGTGGAGTCCCACAGGGCTCAGTCCTTGGCCCCCTATTGTTCGGCATCTACTTCTCAGAAGTACAGGCAAACATAGGAGGACTATGGCTGACAAAGTTTGCGGATGACTGCAAACTGGGTGCCATAGTGGATAGTACATCGGACTCAGACATCCTTCAGAGGGGTCTCACGGAAACTGATAGCTGGTGCCAGAGCCATGGCCTGAAGTTAAACACAAAAAAGTGTATAGTCATATCCTTCGGGAAATCAAGGTAACCCCAAGCTACCATATAGGTGGCAACCCACTAAGCACGGAGGAGGTTATCAGGGACCTGGGGACCCAGGTTGACAGTGGCCTCTCGTTTGAAACCCACATTGCTAAAGTGGTTCGAAAGACCTTCTACATTGCCCACCTGATCATGAAGGGATTTACATCCAGATCAAGTGAGGTCATTGTTCCCCTGTACTCTTCACTTATCAGACCAATGATCGAGTACAATGCCCCATTCGGGATGTATCTCACCCGACACCTGCAGCAATTGGAGAGACCCCAAAAGTATCTCACCAAAAGGATAAAGGGACTCCAAAACCTGTCATATGCTGCCAGACTGAAGAAACTCCAACTCTATTCAGTTGCATACCATCTGCTCAGAGGTGACCTGTGCCTGACATACAAGGCCATAACCAACCCGGAATTAATGGACATGCTCCACCTCAAAAAAAACAAATCCACCAAAACCACTAGAGCAAGAGACTTAAACCTTAGCATGGATATAAATAGGACATGCTGGAGGGATAGATTTATCACCCAAAGACTCCCCATGCTGTGGAATAAAATCCCGGTCCATGTGAGGCAGAGCACCTCGCTGGCTCTGTTCAAGAGAAATCTTGACCGGTGGATGGGGATCATAGGTTTACCCCAGGAGTCATCTCTGTGTCACTACTGGACAGAGGCAAAACAAACTAATGGGCACAGTATTTCTAACATAAGGGGCGGCGTAAGCCACATAACTTTGGGCTAGGCTTATAAATGCCCTAGGGCAGTTAGCCTAGTATAAACCTATGAACCTATGAACACTTGCTGACTCTGGCATAATCGCGCATGCACAGGTGCAAACACATTTACACAGGTTTCAACAACCTTACACTTGCTTACTCCGGCTTAAACGCGCACACACAGGTGCACACATGCACATACAGTCTTACTCAGTTTTACAGGCATGCACACACGTGCATACATGTTGCAGTCACTTCTACAAGAAACTTTAGTGTTGTCCATGGCATACACCTTCTATTTCTTGCCTTTAGCTAGGGTACCTGTTGACACACTTCTTCCAGTGATGGGTAACTGACAGCAAACACATGCCACTCTGCTCCAATGAGCTTACATTCTTTTATACATACTCCCCTCATAATGTCACCTATCTTCTACTCTGATACGCCTTTTATCCTACTCTTACACTCCACAGACTTTGCTCATTTGCCATGTGAAATTGGAATTCACTATCCTTACCCTCATTTGCATAGGATTGCCTACTAATGCTTGGTTACATCTCTTAGACTGAGCTTCCCCCCTTAGCAACCTCTACTCAGTAGCCATGTTGTCTTCAGCCTGCCATTCACTTGCATGGCAGATGTATATTTATAATAATATGCCTATTTTTGGCTTTTAATTTTTTTTGGGGGGGGCAGTTTACAGCGCAGCACTTTTGCGCAATGCTGCGCTACGCTTAAACTTTGGAGATCGAGGTAAAAAATAAAATTATTAATTTTTTTTTTTGCAATGGGTAGAATTGCCAATGGCCATATATTTGGCCATTGGCATGCTTCCTCAACTGGATGCATCCTTTATATGGAGCTGTCACAACTCAATTTTGCTATTTGCTGAACGGTACTCAGTTGACAACCGACTACATTTCTGCAAATAACACTACTCTTACTCGGACAGGTTAGGATTTCCTGGATCACAAATTTACCTAATTTGCATAACTTTCTGCAGCAAATGAGGTAATTTGCATATCCTAGCCCTGTCCGTGTAAGAGGAGTTTTAGGAGCTCTCTTGCACGCCCCTGCCGGCTGTTCCTGGATCGCTTGGCAGACATGTTGGCTGCATGGAGTCTTACTCTACTCTTAGACTCTGTGCAAGCCTTCGTGAATCTGGCCCAGTAACTATTACATTTGTAATATTTTGTAAACAAGTTACAACATCTCAGCAACCACCTAAGTTACACACATGCTGTCAGCAGCATTTTATTCATCTAACTGTGAGCTTTCATATGAGGCTAAGGAGTTCTGTCTGTGTTACTTGGTTGTTGAGATATTTATAAAAATGTGAAAATTATATCTATATAAATGAATATCGTAAAAACAGTTAATATCTATTTACCTGCACAGGACAGAGGTCAAATATTAATGCAGTTGAGTTTACTGTTGTGTAATCTTTAAGATGAAATATTTTAAAACTTTGTACATAGCATGGTTTTGAAATTATTGATGCAATTATGAACAAGCAATATTTGATGACTAGGTGTTAGCTGCAGATGCACCTGGATGTGTCACTGGGATGTAATGAGTTAATGTACTTCACACTGCCTTACAAATAACAACAATATGTCTGTGGAAAGTGTTCTAGTGTAGGGCGAAGGACATTCTTAGCCAGTGCTTTGGAAAAGTAGGAGCTGGCAGATGTTTTACCCTCTGGCAGAATTTTATTTGTAAGAGAACTTTATTAATAATGTTATCAGTCTGAGTTGTATCACCAAGAATTAGGCCTCTGTATATGTACTTGGTTACAATAAGAATATGGTTGTTGGATTGTTGTAGTTGAAATTGCAAGACCGTGGCACATCTGTTTGCCTAGACTAATAAACTATCATCAGTGTAGGGTATATGAATAAGTTCAGGTAGGCCATTAGTAATGTCACAAATGAATAAAGGAAACAGTAATGTGCCTAGAAAAGAACCGTGGGACACATCTGTTTTAGTGTTCCATAAGTGGAGAGCTGCCCTTGCTGCTAAGACAGCTATGGAACCAGACAATTAAATTTTCTCTCAATTTGAATTTTTGTAACTTAGCAAACAGAATTTTGTGGTCAACAGTTTTAAGACATACATCATATTCATAAAATTACTGTCTGTATAGACACCATCACTACATTATTGATATCAGATGCTGAGATAATCTCACTGGTTGTACTAAAACCATTTTAAAACCATGCTGTATATCAGATAGAAGCCAATAGCTATTAAAATATTTAAGCACCTGCTTATAAAGAACTTTCTTAAAATTTTTGTAAGACAGCAAAGAGCGAAGATACATTGAAATATTTATGGGTTTTGGGCTGGGATATCTTAGGAAAAGAAGAATTATGACATGGTTCAAGGCTGGTGAAACAATTCCTGGGGTTAGTGAGAGATTATAAATATAAGTCAGTAGATTAGCTATTTTTTTTTCTGTTGCCTTTCTAAGAAAGTTATGGTGGAGTGCAGTGAAAGTAGAGGTGCAGGGTTTCATGTTGGTTAATAATCGTTTAGTTTTACACACCACTCAAGAATTGAAGGTGGCTGCATATTCTATAGGAATGTACATTCGAGCTGGAGTGTTTTCTTTGACTAGTGTGTTGGTTAGAACTAAAATTAATACATTTGCTCATGTTGGTTTCAGTGGAGGACAGTATAAAGTTTCTGTAACCCTCTGATGGATTACTGTTCTCATTATTAGGGGCATTATCAGACAGAGAGGAGGAGTAGAGATGGAAGATGTTCTACTACATCTGTATTACTCGAAAAACTACTGTACTTTCCTTGTGCATCTGTTCTAGCCACTGTGACCCAAGTTGTGGCTAAAAATGTCCTTGGACCATTTTGCTTATCTGCTTATCAAAAGTAAAACAAAGAAACAGATGAAGGAATAAATAGTGTATCAAGGCAGATGAACATGCACATACTACAAAAGGTTATGATTTAACTCTTATAAGTTCATAAGAGGTTTGTACTAGGCAATCGATCAGGTATTCATAGTGTAGGCATACAGTTTTTATTACTTATCTTCCTTTTCCATAAGGAACTGTGTGGTACAACCAGGTGTGTATAGATCACTACCCATCCATTCTTTTACCTTCCTTTAGAGAAATGGAGGAAACTACTTTGCATAATATGAAGACAAACAAAATGAAGGAATTGTTCACTTGTTCAAGACAAGGGCTTTCCAATGATGTGTGAAGAGAGCATAGCATATTGCTGTCGAATGAGACTTCCAAATCTATGAAAATTAAACAAATAATCATTTTGTAATATTTCAAACAATATTAATCTGTAAAACAAAATGTATCAGATGGCAAGGATCAGTAGCAACATTGTGTGCATTAATGTTCTGTAGAACTGGGCACCAAATGAATGCAGTTGGAGAATACCAGTAACAATCATAACTGCTTTATCACAAAGTCATTTATACCTCAGGACGTCTTCACATTACTCAACATGTTTTAACACCGAACGGGATAGGTTAACTCATCACCCTAACAAGGCAGTATCTCACATTGTTTTTGCATTATTAATGTAAACCTTGAAATATACAGTAGTACCTTAATATCTCCAGCTGTGCATATCCTATGCTGACCATTTCACTGACATGCCTAGCGAATCATATCATCTTGTAGATACCTTAGTTTTATGTATGAACCTGACCAGGACTTTAGAAGTTAATTGTTATAAAACAGTGACAAGTGTACTCATTTCTGGAGTTCAGGGAAGTCTCCTGTGAAGATGAATATACTCTCACAGGATACACAGGAACTCTGCTTTCCTGATAACTATACTTTTGTAGGAAGCAATGAGTTGAAAAGGTTTCAATATTTTATATTTTCAATATTTTGTTTCCAATATTATCAGTCAACACCATCATACATATAAAGTCTATGACATTTATGAATCTATAGTTATCAGGGTCAGTGGTGGAGGCTGTCTTTTATAGGGAAATGACCACCAATGATCTCAAAGACCCAGGCACAACCAAGCTGAGTGGTTGAAACTGAACAAAGTGTAAGCAGGTCAGTAAGATAGTGTCTCATACTGGCAAGGAAACATAACAGCACATTTCTGGGCCCCATTCAGTAGTATTTTTCATCCTAAAAAAGCCTTAAGGGCTTGCTGAGGGGTGATATTTGGTTGGGAAGCATGCAGAACCTCGTGAGATAGGAGGAAGTACTTGAACTAAATTTTTCTGCTAAAGTTTAGCTACATCTTCTGGATCAGAGTAAGTAAAACCATTATACATCAGTTCAGAGAAATGCTGGGTGCTGTTACTATGGCTCCTGATGCATCCATAGAAGGACTTGTGATTGCATTTGACAGAGGAGGCAGTTTTGAGATAATTCTTTGGCTTGTAAGATTCAGTTTTGTTTCTGAGGTCCTCGGACTTTCGAAGGCACTTTTGAGATCATAATTTGGCCTGTAAGATTCAGATGTTGATCGTGTTTCACTGTTGCAGTCATTACACTTGGGTTATCCTGCTGGAAGACGATGAGATACTCGGACTTTCGAAGGCACTTTTGAGATCATAATTTGGCTTGTAAGATTCAGTTTTGTTTCTGAGGTCCTTGGACTTTCGAAGGAACTTTTGAGATCATACTTTGGCTTGTAAGATTCAGTTTTGTTTCTGAGGTCCTTGGACTTTCGAAGGCACTGTTGAAATCATACTTTGGCTTGTAAGATTCAGTTTTGTTTCTGAGGTCCTTGGCCTTTCATTTATACCATTTGTTTATTCTGGAATTTCATCACAGCACTTTATTCACAAACATGGCACTGTGTCTGTTCTGGATCTGGACTCATGTCTCAGTACATGTGTTGCTGTAGGAATACAACCAGTCCGTGAATTCTGCAATGCCTTTTATTGAGTCTTCAAAAGGCATGAGAATCTTGAAGCTCTTGAGGTCATCATATAGTAGATGTAAATCTTCCTTAGAAAAAATTCTGAAAGTATTGAGGTATGTGAGTATCTCTGATACTGAGGACCACTGTTTAATAGTCAGACCTAATGAAGGAGGGTGTGCTTGTGGGCACATGTAATATAATGATGCGGTCAGTGAGGATCAGGTCCAACATATTCAATACTGTCATAGAGAAACATATCTCTGGTGTAGTGAGTATGTACCTGTGAAGTCTAGAAAGCACTGAGCATATTCTTCTTGGAAAGTATTTGAGATCCCGGAGTATAATTGTAGTTTGTTCAACAGTAAGGGACTGAAGCTTATTTGGACATAACTTCTGTGGTGTGAGTGACAGAGAGAGGGTTCTATAGTCAATGAGGAAGTGTGAAAGGGTCTTATTTATACTTATTCGTGCATGAAGGAGTATGTGGTCATTTTCTTCTGTATATGTCTAGAGATGAAGAAGTGATGGGAATGTATGGCTGCACCACCATAGGTTGCAGAGGTACCCTTGTTAGATGATATGAATGTGCAATCAGCATCTGACACTGGAAGAAAAGGTGTGTTATAACTGTTTTGGAACCATGTTGCAGCTATGATATGCATGTCTATATTTTAGGTTCATAGGTTTATAGGTGGCTAATGACCACAAGGGACTTTTTAAGCCTAGCCATGCATCCCAAATCTCCGACAAGTTCTCATACCCATGATAAGTATAAGCTGGACCTGGGAGTTGAACCATTTACAGGCTTCCTGTTTGTTTTAGTCCATGACTCTGACAACAGTTGTTTGTCTCTGTCAGCCATTCCTGGGGAACATTTGTGCCAGTGGGTGATTCAGTGATAGCTGCTAATTTGCAATCATCTGCATATTTAATCAGCCACAGGCCATTGATGTCAGCCTTGACTTCAAGGAAGTGAATTCCAAAAAGGAGCAGTCCCAGGACCAATCCTTCAGGGACTCTATTCTGACTGGCCTCTTTGTAGAGGAGGGCTCCCTAATTCCAACTTCTTGGATCCTGTCTGTGAGACAGCTGACTATCCACAGGGTGAAATGAGTGTTTTCACCAAACCACTTAAGTTTGTAACAATGCCTGACAGTAGATTTAAAATGGTTTGTAAGGTCATCTGATTTAATACTTATCTATAAACCTATAAAAGCACAATTAGGTAGAGAAAGCTCTGATCAACATAGAAAAGTCCTGGGATGAAAGGTGCAGGCCATCTCTGGTGAAGCACATCAGACAGCCAACCATTATCCTGCAGGCTGACATTCATTGGATCTCTGTATGCTGACAACTTACTTATTTTAGTCCACACAAATTCATTATTTGAGAGATGCATCTATATCAAGAACCTAAAATCCAGGTTGTCTTGCTCACCAGTCTGCTCATCTGATACTAAGCAGGTTGTCAGCATGCACTTCTCACCTTCTGCACCTACCAAACCAACAACACATACACCTACATATGCAGATGTCCTTACAAGAAGCTTACCTAAACATAAAAGACCTCCAAAATGCAAATACAAGTGCAATTCACATAATATATCCTCCCCAGAACATAGTACACATAATATATCACATACCAGTGTCTTACCAGTCAAGCCTCTAATGCATAACACAAAAACAAACATCTTAGTCAAAGGCGACTCAATTGTGAGACACACAGATGTCCATCTCACCAGGTTGGATAAGGAAAAAGTTACAGTCAGCTGTGTATCAGGTACCAGGATCCATCACATCACACACGCACTCAAGTCTCTCAGCAACAGGCAGTCAGCTATGTATCAGGTACCAGGATCCATCACATCACACACGCACTCAAGTCTCTCAACAACAGGCACAGTTATGACTGTCATAGTCCATGTTGGTATGAATAACTTGAGACATACCTCTCTGGATTATATGAAAAGAGACATGACAAAGCTCTCTGATTATATATTTGAGGCAGGTATGTCCCTAGCCTTAAGTAGCATTTTACCTTCACCTAGGATGATACCTCATTACAAACAAAAAATGATTGACTTCAACAATTGGCTAAGTTTCTGGTGTAATTCAAAGGGGATCCAGTATCTGTCAGCCTGGGTTGAGATGGTCGACAGACCTCAATGCTTTGTCAGAGAAGGTCTTCATCTGTCACCCGTGGGATTTCAGTTACTGGCTAAGGCTCTTGCCACCCCCATAGTGCCTTTTTTAGGCAATGTCACAAGAACAAAATTCCCCATGTAAAAATACCCTCTAAAAACAACCTCAGGGCTATGCTGCTAAACACTAGGTGTCTAAACCAGAAACTGCACTCACTGGAAGCAGTCCTTACCTTGGAAGATGCTGACATTTGTGCAGTCACTGAGACCTGGCTTAAGGCTGCGTAGAGCAACCCAGCTATACCAGGTTACATCTCCTTCCACACGTTCAGACCACAAACTGAAGGTATGAGAACTAGAGAAGGTGGGGTATTGATATTCATTAAAGATAAATACACCTCCTGATTGGTTAAACTAAAGGAGGTGGGGTGTCAATATTCATTAAAGATAAATGCACCTCCAGACTGGTTAAACAGCAGGATTCCCTTGAATTACTTCAGGTACAATTGACTGTAGGTAAGACCCCTCTTCAGGTCATTGCCAGCTATAGGACCCTCACCATGAATCAAGACATCTGCTCAGCCTACTTGGAGCTACTTGAGTCAATCAAGATACAACCAAACACCCAGGTTTTGTGTGAGTTTAATTACCCATCCTTTAACAGGGTAAATTATGCTTGTTCTAACTCACTTGCCCAAAGATTCCTGGACTTTTTAAATTCCAGTGCCTTGGGCCAGCTGATTGACACACTCAGAAGGAGCTCAAACATCCTGGATCTGGTGCTCACCAACATGGGGGACTGCTGCACCAACCCCAGTGTGATGCCATCCCTGTTGATATCTGAAAACAAATCAGTCTCGCTAGAAGTAACTACAACACAAGACCCCCATGTAGCAACAACTAGACCAAAAAACTTCTCCAAGGTCAATTACAACCTCTTAAATGACAGGATAAATAGCTTCATAGCCCCTCCCCCACCGATGGAACAGAAACCTATGCTGAGTTATGCACCAATGCTTTATATGAGCACCTGTACCATTGTATTGACTCTGCTGTACCTGAGAGAACCAAGGCAAGAGCAACAAGGAAAAATAAACTTGACTGGTGGACAACTGCCATTAATATGCTATATAATAGAAGAAAGAAGTTGCTGTCTAAGAGTAGGAAGGAATGGTCTCAAAACTGACAACACTCCCTGCTCAACTGAAACAAGCAAATAAGGCTCCCAGTTAAGTCTTCCAATGCTAACTATGAATCCACATTAGCTTCCCTAACTAAGGATTACCAGAAGGCATTCTTTAGTTACATCCATAACTTCAAAAGTAAAGCCCAGATTTGCACTGAACTCATAGTTAGTTGTACTACATATACAGAACCTATGGATATAACAAACCTGCTAGCTGACAGTTTCAGTGAAAACTTCACTCCCTGTCCTAACCACATATACCCAAAGCATCCCTAACACCTGTCCTCACCTAGTATCTCTGAGGAACAGGTCTGAAATGCCCTCTCCAAGGCCAAAAACACAGCCTCTCTGGGACCAGACAGCATTTCAGACTGTGTTCTACATTGGTTAAAACATTAATTAGCACCACCATTGGGCACACTTTTCAATCACAGCCTAAGCACTGGCTTTGTACCAGTAGAATGGAAAATAGTTGTCATCCCTTTGCACAAAGGGGGTGCATCCACGGACCCTGGGAACAATAGACCCATTAGCCTGACCAGACTTATATGCGAGACCATGGTATGAATCATCATGGACCTTACTAATAAAGATATAGGAAATCTACAAATACTCCACCCCACCTGGTTTGGCTTTGTCAAGGGAAGATCATGCCTGTTAAACTTGGTGGACTTCTTTCAGACAGTTACCAAAGCCCTAAATGAGGGCAGATCTGAGCATGTGGCCTACTTAGATTTAGCCAAGGCCTTTGACACAATACTCCACTCAGGCATCATTGATAAACTCATCCGGCTGGGTATCAACCTATATATTTTCAGGTGGGTTGCAAAGTGGCTCACTGATAGAACTCATATGGTCAAAATAGGAGATTCCACCTCCTCCAGCAGACCCTTAACCAGAGGTGTTTCACAGGGATAGGTTCTGTGACCCCTACTGTTTGGAATCTACTTCTCCAGGCTAAAACTAAAGGACTGTGGCTGACAAAGTTTGCTGAGCACAAACTGGGAGTGATCATTGAAACCCCTAGTCATGTCAACATCCTGCAAGAAGGTCTTACACCGACTAATGACTGGTGCCAAAGTCATTACATCTTAAACTTAATGCAAAAAATGCATTATCACCCCCTAATATTCCTACAAACTATTACATCAATAGCACACAGTCATCGGTGAAGGATCTGGGCTCACAGATCAACAGCAACCTTAATTTCAATCATCACATCTCCACAGTGGTAAGAAGGGTATTTTATATTGCTCATTTCATAAGTAAGGACATTACCTCCAGAAAAAAAGAGGTTATAACCTCCCTGTACTCTTCCCTCATAAGGCCAATAATAAAATAAAACATTCCCTTTGGTATGTTCCTTTCCAAACACCTGCAACAATTGGAGAGACCACAAAGTTTCCTTGTAAAGAAAAAAGAAAATTCAGGGTCTTCAAGATCTGTCTTACACAGACAGACTGAAATCATTCACTTTACTCTGTGTCATACAGATTGCTCAGAGAGGACATGTGCCATGCATATCAAGCAATCTGTTACCCATATTTAATGGAAATGCTGCATATTCGCAAGTCAAATGGCACACGGGTCACTCACTCAAAGGATCTTAACCTGGTATGTGACATCAGCAGAAGTTGCTGGAGAGACAGATTTGTCTCATAGAGCTTGCCCCACCATTGGAACAAGCTTCCTATTCATGCTAAACAAAGCCCTTCACTGGCCCCATTTAAGCATAATTCGGATGATTGGATGGGTAACTGGGAAATCACCCTGGGGATTCCACCTGTGTCACTCTTTGACAGGAGCAATGGCTGCTGATTTTAATGTCTGCTTGAACCAGACACCCTTGAGAACACTGGTTGAACTTAGCTAGGCTTGTAAGGTACCTGGGGTGTTAGCCTAGTAGTCCACTATGATATTATAATTCTATGACCGCCACAAGATGACACCAGTAGCTGGGTCAGTAGATGATCTAAATCTTTTTTGTTTATAGTGACACATCATATTTAGTGATGGTAGAATGTTCTTCAAGACTTAGATCAGCCTTGGAGATCCGTCATGTCTCTCTTCATATAATCCATCCATCTAGGGATGTGTGCCTCAAGGCACTCTTAATGTGAACTTTTTAACATCTGTATTTTGACACATATAAAACTGATTATGATCATAGACTTGATCAAAATCATCTATAGCTTTGTCAATTGTATTGCATACCTATCATTTCATAAATAAGAAGTAAAAAAAAATCAAATGATCTGGGTAACATTTGTTTCACTGATTGAAACATAAATCAAATGATTAAGACTGAGCTTTGACAAAGTATCATACCTTCTTTAATTCTGTTATATATTCAATGACATTTAAAATTAAAACACACCAAGTGAATAATGAAGAAAAATACTCAGATATTTAATATTTGTGAAGGCCATTTGTATGCTACAGCTGTTCTCTGAGTGGTAATTATTGTTTTAGTCAAGATGCATAATAATTGTTTTTTTTAAATTAGAAACTCATCCATTTTTTTTCCACTAGTTCTTCTGGAATACAGATTGGAATGTTAGAAGGAAAGACCAGAGAACTATCTGGAAAAGCAGCTAAAATAATCATGTTACATGGGTCCGGGGTTGGTATCATGGCTAAGGTGTTTATTGTATAGACACAAGGTACATGGTTTGATTCCCCCGTCTGAAATGGTAATTGGCTAGGCTTAAAATAACCTCCAAAGGCAGCTAGCCTAGTACGTACCTATGTACATATAGGTACCTATGTATGTACACCTCATTTTATTCCTTTCTACTTTAAAATTCACCGTCTGATAAAGTAACGTTATTTACAGAAACTTAAAGGGCAGAGGGATAGGGCCAGCCTTGTTGTCTGTTTCTATGCTCACTGAGTCTGAGAGCTGTCCATTTGTAAACAACTGTGCGGGTAGACAGGTTTGAATAAACAGATGATACAACATTGATGGATGGGGGGATTACGTGAATTTATGCAGTAAGTTGAACATCAGCCATTTTATATTTAAGTTTAATACATCTTCATTTGTTATGTACTGATCTTCATTTACTGGAGAGGAATAAATCCTGACTGGTACTGTGAAATAAGGCTTTTCCTCCAGTAGAATAGTAGTTACTGTATTAACATTTATATATTTCAAAGGGACTGAATAGTAGTAATTAATCTGACATGACAAGCAAAGCTTTTGATTTTTTCTCAGATCCATGTTGTGATTAAAACCACATATTGTCCGTCTTGTAATGCATTATAAGGGAGATAATGATTTATGTACCATTTCATACAGAAACACCGAAAACCTATCAAATCATGCCTACCAAAGACCATTTAACTTATTTGAAAGAGATCAAGTTATCAAAGCAGCTGTATGTAGGGGAAACAGCTGGACCATGATACTGACTGAATATGGTATTCAGAAGCAAAGAGTATAATGAAAAAGAGTAGTACGAATAATTAAAGATACACCACAGCGTTACACAGTCATGAACCCCTGGTCAATGGGGTAAAGAGTAGTACGAATAATTAAAGATACACCACAGCGTTACACAGTCATGAACCCCCTGGTCCATGGGGTAAAGAGTAGTACGAATAATTAAAGATACACCACAGCGTTACAAAGTCATAAACCCCCTGGTCCATGGGGTAAAGAGTAGTACGAATAATTAAAGATACACCACAGCGTTACACAGTCATAAACCCCCTGGTCCGTGGGGTAAAGAGTAGTACGAATAATTAAAGATACACCACAGCGTTACAAAGTCATAAACCCCCTGGTCCGTGGGGTAAAGAGTAGTACGAATAATTAAAGATACACCACAGCGTTACAAAGTCATGAACCCCCTGGTCCATGGGGTAAAGAGTAGTACGAATAATTAAAGATACACCACAGCCTTACACAGTCAAGAACCCACTGGTCCATGGGGTAAAGAGTAGTACGAATAATTAAAGATACACCACAGCATTACACAGTCATGAACCCCTTGGTCCATGGGGTAAAGAGTAGTACGAATAATTAAAGATACACCACAGCGTTACACAGTCATAAACCCCCTGGTCCATGGGGTAAAGAGTAGTACGAATAATTAAAGATACACCACAGCGTTACACAGTCATGAACCCCCTGGTCCATGGGGTAAAGAGTAGTACGAATAATTAAAGATACACCACAGCATTACACAGTCATGAACCCCCTGGTCCATGGGGTAAAGAGTAGTACGAATAATTAAAGATACACCACAGCGTTACAAAGTCATAAACCCCCTGGTCCATGGGGTAAAGAGTAGTACGAATAATTAAAGATACACCACAGCGTTACACAGTCATAAACCCCCTGGTCCATGGGGTAAAGAGTAGTACGAATAATTAAAGATACACCACAGCGTTACAAAGTCATAAACCCCCTGGTCCGTGGGGTAAAGAGTAGTACGAATAATTAAAGATACACCACAGCGTTACAAAGTCATGAACCCCCTGGTCCATGGGGTAAAGAGTAGTACGAATAATTAAAGATACACCACAGCCTTACACAGTCATGAACCCCCTGGTCCATGGGGTAAAGAGTAATATGAATAATTAAAGATACACCACAGCATTACACAGTCATGAACCCCCTGGTCCATGGGGTAAAGAGTAGTATGAATAATTAAAGATACACCACAGCATTACAAAGTCATGAACCCCCCGGTCCATGGGGTAAAGTGTAGTACGAATAATTAAAGATACACCACAGTGTTACACAGTCATAAACCCCCTGGTCCATGGGGTAAAGAGTAGTACGAATAATTAAAGATACACCACAGCCTTACACAGTCAAGAACCCACTGGTCCATGGGGTAAAGAGTAGTACGAATAATTAAAGATACACCACAGCATTACACAGTCATGAACCCCTTGGTCCATGGGGTAAAGAGTAGTACGAATAATTAAAGATACACCACAGCGTTACACAGTCATAAACCCCCTGGTCCATGGGGTAAAGAGTAGTACGAATAATTAAAGATACACCACAGCGTTACACAGTCATGAACCCCCTGGTCCATGGGGTAAAGAGTAGTACGAATAATTAAAGATACACCACAGCGTTACACAGTCATGAACCCCCTGGTCCATGGGGTAAAGAGTAGTACGAATAATTAAAAATACACCACAGCGTTACAAAGTCATAAACCCCCTGGTCCATGGGGTAAAGAGTAGTACGAATAATTAAAGATACACCACAGCGTTACACAGTCATAAACCCCCTGGTCCATGGGGTAAAGAGTAGTACGAATAATTAAAGATACACCACAGCGTTACAAAGTCATAAACCCCCTGGTCCGTGGGGTAAAGAGTAGTACGAATAATTAAAGATACACCACAGCGTTACAAAGTCATGAACCCCCTGGTCCATGGGGTAAAGAGTAGTACGAATAATTAAAGATACACCACAGCCTTACACAGTCATGAACCCCCTGGTCCATGGGGTAAAGAGTAATACGAATAATTAAAGATACACCACAGCATTACACAGTCATGAACCCCCTGGTCCATGGGGTAAAGAGTAGTATGAATAATTAAAGATACACCACAGCATTACAAAGTCATGAACCCCCTGGTCAATGGGGTAAAGTGTAGTACGAATAATTAAAGATACACCACAGCCTTACACAGTCATAAACCCCCTGGTCCATGGGGTAAAGAGTAGTACGAATAATTAAAGATACACCACAGTGTTACACAGTCATGAACCCCCTGGTCCATGGGGTAAAGAGTAGTACGAATAATTAAAGATACACCACAGCGTTACAAAGTCATAAACCCCCTGGTCCATGGGGTAAAGAGTAGTACAAATAATTAAAGATACACCACAGCCTTACAAAGTCATAAACCCCCTGGTCCATGGGGTAAAGAGTAGTACTGAATAATTAAAGATACACCACAGCCTTACACAGTCATAAACCCCCTGGTCCATGGGGTAAAGAGTAGTACGAATAATTAAAGATACACCACAGCGTTACAAAGTCATAAACCCACTGGTCCATGGGGTAAAGAGTAGTACGAATAATTAAAGATACACCACAGCCTTACACAGTCATGAACCCCCTGGTCCATGGGGTAAAGAGTAGTACGAATAATTAAAGATACACCACAGCCTTACACAGTCATGAACCCCCTGGTCCATGGGGTAAAGAGTAGTACGAATAATTAAAGATACACCACAGCGTTGCAAAGTCATAAACCCCCTGGTCCATGGGGTAAAGAGTAGTACGAATAATTAAAGATACACCACAGCATTACACAGTCATAAACCCCCTGGTCCATGGGGTAAAGAGTAGTACGAATAATTAAAGATACACCACAGCGTTACAAAGTCATAAACCCCATGGTCCATGGGGTAAAGATACCCCACAGCCTTACACAGTCATGAACCCCCTGGTCCATGGGGTAAAGAGTAGTACGAATAATTAAAGATACACCACAGCATTACAAAGTCATAAACCCCCTGGTCCATGGGGTAAAGAGTAGTACAAATAATTAACGATACACCACAGCGTTACAAAGTCATAAACCCCCTGGTCCATGGGGTAAAGAGTAGTACGAATAATTAAAGATACACCACAGCGTTACACAGTCATGAACCCCCTGGTCCATGGGGTAAAGAGTAGTACGAATAATTAAAGATACACCACAGCGTTACACAGTCATGAACCCCCTGGTCCATGGGGTAAAGAGTAGTACGAATAATTAAAAATACACCACAGCGTTACAAAGTCATAAACCCCCTGGTCCATGGGGTAAAGAGTAGTACGAATAATTAAAGATACACCACAGCGTTACACAGTCATAAACCCCCTGGTCCATGGGGTAAAGAGTAGTACGAATAATTAAAGATACACCACAGCGTTACAAAGTCATAAACCCCCTGGTCCGTGGGGTAAAGAGTAGTACGAATAATTAAAGATACACCACAGCGTTACAAAGTCATGAACCCCCTGGTCCATGGGGTAAAGAGTAGTACGAATAATTAAAGATACACCACAGCCTTACACAGTCATGAACCCCCTGGTCCATGGGGTAAAGAGTAATACGAATAATTAAAGATACACCACAGCATTACACAGTCATGAACCCCCTGGTCCATGGGGTAAAGAGTAGTATGAATAATTAAAGATACACCACAGCATTACAAAGTCATGAACCCCCTGGTCAATGGGGTAAAGTGTAGTACGAATAATTAAAGATACACCACAGCCTTACACAGTCATAAACCCCCTGGTCCATGGGGTAAAGAGTAGTACGAATAATTAAAGATACACCACAGTGTTACACAGTCATGAACCCCCTGGTCCATGGGGTAAAGAGTAGTACGAATAATTAAAGATACACCACAGCGTTACAAAGTCATAAACCCCCTGGTCCATGGGGTAAAGAGTAGTACAAATAATTAAAGATACACCACAGCCTTACAAAGTCATAAACCCCCTGGTCCATGGGGTAAAGAGTAGTACGAATAATTAAAGATACACCACAGCCTTACACAGTCATAAACCCCCTGGTCCATGGGGTAAAGAGTAGTACGAATAATTAAAGATACACCACAGCGTTACAAAGTCATAAACCCACTGGTCCATGGGGTAAAGAGTAGTACGAATAATTAAAGATACACCACAGCCTTACACAGTCATGAACCCCCTGGTCCATGGGGTAAAGAGTAGTACGAATAATTAAAGATACACCACAGCCTTACACAGTCATGAACCCCCTGGTCCATGGGGTAAAGAGTAGTACGAATAATTAAAGATACACCACAGCGTTGCAAAGTCATAAACCCTGGTCCATGGGGTAAAGAGTAGTCTGAATAATTAAAGATACACCACAGCATTACACAGTCATAAACCCCCTGGTCCATGGGGTAAAGAGTAGTACGAATAATTAAAGATACACCACAGCGTTACAAAGTCATAAACCCCATGGTCCATGGGGTAAAGATACCCCACAGCCTTACACAGTCATGAACCCCCTGGTCCATGGGGTAAAGAGTAGTACGAATAATTAAAGATACACCACAGCATTACAAAGTCATAAACCCCCTGGTCCATGGGGTAAAGAGTAGTACAAATAATTAACGATACACCACAGCGTTACAAAGTCATAAACCCCCTGGTCCATGGGGTAAAGAGTAGTACGAATAATTAAAGATACACCACAACCTTACAAAGTCATAAACCCCCTGGTCCATGGGGTAAAGAGTAGTACGAATAATTAAAGATACACCACAGCCTTACACAGTCATGAACCCCCTGGTCCATGGGGTAAAGAGTAGTACGAATAATTAAAGATACACCATAGCCTTACAAAGTCATGAACCCCCTGGTCCATGGGGTAAAGAGTAGTACGAATAATTAAAGATACACCACAGCCTTACACAGTCATGAACCCCCTGGTCCATGGGGTAAAGAGTAGTACGAATAATTAAAGATACACCACAGCATTACACAGTCATAAACCCCCTGGTCCATGGGGTAAAGATTAGTACGAATAATTAAAGATACATCACAGCCTTACACAGTCATGAACCCCCTGGTCAATGGGGTAAAGAGTAGTACAAATAATTAAAGATACACCACAGCCTTACAAATTCATGAACCCCCTGGTCCATGGGGTAAAGAGCAGTACGAATAATCAAAGATACACCACAGCCTTACAAAGTCATAAACCCCCTGGTCCATGGGGTAAAGAGTAGTATGAATAATTAAAGATACACCACTGCATTACAAAGTCATGAACCCCCTGGTCCATGGGGTAAAGAGTAGTACGAATAATTAAAGATACACCACAGCCTTACACAGTCATGAACCCCCTGGTCCATGGGGTAAAGAGTAGTATGAATAATTAAAGATATACCACAGCATTACAAAGTCATAAACCCCCTGGTCGATGGGGTAAAGAGTAGTAAGAATAATTAAAGATACACCACAGCCTTACAAAGTCATAAACCCCCTGGTCCATGGGGTAAAGAGCAGTACGAATAATTAAAGATACACCACAGACTTACAAAGTCATAAACCCCCTGGTCCATGGGGTAAAGAGTAGTATGAATAATTAAAGATACACCACTGCATTACAAAGTCATGAACCCCCTGGTCCATGGGGTAAAGAGTAGTACGAAAAATTAAAGATACACCACAGCATTACAAAGTCATGAACCCCGTGGTCCATGGGGTAAAGAGTAGTACGAATAATTAAAGATACACCACAGCCTTACAAAGTCATGAACCCCCTGGTCCGTGGGGTAAAGAGTAGTACGAATAATTAAAGATACACCACAGCATTACAAAGTCATGAACCCCCTGGTCCATGGGGTAAAGAGTAGTACAAATAATTAAAGATACACCACAGCCTTACACAGTCCTGAACCCCCTGGTCCATGGGGTAAAGAGTAGTATGAATAATTAAAGATACACCACAGCGTTACAAAGTCATGAACCCCCTGGTCCATGGGGTAAAGAGTAGTACAAATAATGAAAGATACACCACAGCCTTACACAGTCATAAACCCCCTGGTACATGGGGTAAAGAGTAGTATGAATAATTAAAGATACACCACAGCCTTACACAGTCATAAACCCCCCGGTCCATGGGGTAAAGAGTAGTACAAATAATTAAAGATACAACACAGCCTTACAAAGTCATGAACCCCCTTGTCCATGGGGTAAAGAGTAGTGAAAATAATTAAAGATACACCACAGCCTTACAAAGTCATGAACCCCCTGGTCCATGGGGTAAAGAGTAGTGCAAATAATTAAAAATACACCACAGCCTTACAAAGTCATGAACCCCCTGCTCCATGGGGTAAAGAGTAGTACAAATAATTAAAGATATACCACAGCATTACAAAGTCATAAACCCCCTGGTCCATGGGGTAAAGAGTAGTAGGAATAATTAAAGATATACCACAGCCTTACAAAGTCATAAACCCCCTGGTACATGGGGTAAAGAGTAGTACGAATAATTAAAGATACACCACAGCCTTACAAAGTCATGAACCCCCTGGTCCATGGGTTAAAGAGTAGTACGAATAATTAAAGATACACCACAGCCTTACAAAGTCATGAACCCCCTGGTCCATGGGTTAAAGAGTAGTACGAATAATTAAAGATACACCACAGCGTTACAAAGTCATGAACCCCCTGGTCCATGGGGTAAAGAGTAGTACAAATAGTTAAAGATACACCACAGCCTTACAAAGTCATGAACCCCCTGGTCCACGGGGTAAAGAGTAGTACGAATAATTAAAGATACACCACAGCATTATAAAGTCATGAACCCCCTGGTCCATGGGGTAAAGAGTAGTACGAATAATTAAAGATACACCACAGCGTTACACAGTCATAAACCCCCTGGTCCATGGGGTAAAGAGTAGTACGAATAATTAAAGATACACCACAGCCTTACACAGTCATAAACCCCCTGGTCCATGGGGTAAAGAGTAGTACAAATAATTAAAGATACACCACAGCCTTACAAAGTCATGAACCCCCTGGTCCATGGGGTAATGAGTAGTGCAAATAATTAAAGATACACCACAGCCTTACAAAGTCATGAACCCCCTGGTCCATGGGGTAAAGAGTAGTACAAATAGTTAAAGATACACCACAGCCTCACAAAGTCATGAACCCCCTGGTCCATGGGGTAAAGAGTAGTACGAATAATTAAAGATACACCACAGCATTATAAAGTCATGAACCCCCTGGTCCATGGGGTAAAGAGTAGTACGAATAATTAAAGATACACCACAGCGTTACACAGTCATAAACCCCCTGGTCCATGGGGTAAAGAGTAGTACGAATAATTAAAGATACACCACAGCCTTACACAGTCATAAACCCCTTGGTCCATGGGTAAAGAGTAGTACAAATAATTAAAGATACACCACAGCCTTACAAAGTCATGAACCCCCTGGTCCATGGGGTAATGAGTAGTGCAAATAATTAAAGATACACCACAGCCTTACAAAGTCATGAACCCCCTGGTCCATGGGGTAAAGAGTAGTGCAAATAATTAAAGATACACCACAGCCTTACAAAGTCATGAACCCCCTGCTCAATGGGGTAAAGAGTAGTACAAACAATTAAAGATATACCACAGCATTACAAAGTCATAAACCCCCTGGTCCATGGGGTAAAGAGTAGTAGGAATAATTAAAGATACACCACAGCCTTACTAAGTCAAGAACCCCCTAGTCCATGGGGTAAAGAGTAGTACGAATAATTAAAGATACACCACAGCCTTACAAAGTCATGAACCCCCTGGTCCATGGGTTTAAGAGTAGTACGAATAATTAAAGATACACCACAGCCTTACAAAGTCATGAACCCCCTGGTCCATGGGTTAAAGAGTAGTAGGAATAATTAAAGATACACCACAGCATTACAAAGTCATGAACCCCCTGGTCCATGGGGTAAAGAGTAGTACAAATAGTTAAAGATACACAACAGCCTTACAAAGTCATGAACCCCCTGGTCCATGGGGTAAAGAGTAGTACGAATAATTAAAGATACACCACAGCATTACAAAGTCATGAATCCCCTGGTCCATGGGGTAAAGAGTAGTACACATAATTAAAGATACACCGCAGGATTACAAAGTCATGAACCCCCTGGTCCATGGGGTAAAGAGTAGTACGAATAATTAAAGATACACCACAGCATTACACAGTCATGATCCCCCTGGTCCATGGGGTAAAGAGTAGTACGAATAATTAAAGATACACCACAGCATTACACAGTCATGAACCCCCTGGTCCATGGGGTAAAGAGTAGTACGAATAATTAAAGATACACCACAGCATTACAAAGTCATGAACCACCTGGTCCATGGGGTAAAGAGTAGTACGAATAATTAAAGATACACCACAGCATTACAAAGTCATGAACCCCCTGGCCCATGGGGTAAAGAGTAGTACGAATAATTAAAGATACACCACAGCATTACAAAGTCATGAACCCCCTGGTCCATGGGGTAAAGAGTAGTACGAATAATTAAAGATACACCACAGCATTACAAAGTCATGAACCCCCTGGTCCATGGGGTAAAGAGTAGTACGAATAATTAAAGATACACCACAGCCTTACAAAGTCATGAACCCCCTGGTCCATGGGGTAAAGAGTAGTAAGAATAATTAAAGATACACCACAGCATTACAAAGTCATGAACCCCCTGGTCCATGGGTTAAAGTGTAGTACAAATAATTAAAGATACACCACAGCCTTACAAAGTCATGAACCCCCTGGTCCATGGGGTAAAGAGTAGTACACATAATTAAAGATACACCACAGCATTACAAAGTCAAGAACCCCCTGGTCCATGGGGTAAAGAGTAGTACGAATAATTAAAGATATACCACAGCCTTACACAGTCATAAACCCCCTGGTCCATGGGGTAAAGAGTAGTACAAATAATTAAAGATACACCACAGCCTTACAAAGTCATGAACCCCGTGGTCCATGGGATAAAGAGCAGTGCAAATAATTAAAGATATACCACAGCATTACAAAGTCATAAACCCCCTGGTCCATGGGGTAAAGAGTAGTACGAATAATTAAAGATATACTACAGCATTACAAAGTCATAAACCCCCTGCAACATGGGGTAAAGAGTAGTACACATAATTAAAGATACACCACAGCATTACAAAGTCATAAACCCCCTGGTCCATGGGGTAAAGAGTAGTACGAATAATTAAAGATACACCACAGCATTACAAAGTCATAAACCCCCTGGTCCATGGGGTAAAGAGTAGTACGAATAATTAAAGATATACCACAGCATTACAAAGTCATAACCCCCCTGGTCCATGAGGTAAAGAGTAGTATGAATAATTAAAGATGCACCACAGCATTACAAAGTCATGAACCCCCTGGTCCATGGGGTAAAGAGTAGTACGAATAATTAAAGATACACCACAGCATTACAAAGTCATGAACCCCCTGGTCCATGGGGTAAAGAGTAGTACAAATAATTAAAGATATACCACAGCATTACAAACTCATGAACCCCCTGGTCCATGGGGTAAAGAGTAGTACACATAATTAAAGATACACCACAGCATTACAAAGTCATGAACCCCCTGGTCCATGGGGTAAAGAGTAGTACAAATAATTAAAGATATACCACATCATTACAAAGTCATAAACCCCCTGGTCCATGGGTAAAGAGTAGTACAAATAATTAAAGATACACCACAGCCTTACAAAGTCATAAACCCCCTGGTCCATGGGGTAAAGAGTAGTACGAATAATTAAAGATATACCACAGCATTACAAAGTCATAAACCCCCTGGTCCATGGTGTAAAGAGTAGTGCAAATAATTAAAGATACACCACAGCCTTACAAAGTCATGAACCCCCTGGTCCATGGGATAAAGAGTAGTACGAATAATTAAAGATACACCACAGCATTACAAAGTCATGAACCCCCTGGTCCATGGGGTAAAGAGTAGTACAAATAATTAAAGATACACCACAGCATTACAAAGTCATAAACCCCCTGGTCCATGGGGTAAAGAGTAGTACAAATAATTAAAGATACACCACAGCATTACAAAGTCAAGAACCCCCCTCGTCCATGGGGTAAAGTGTAGTGCAAATAATTAAAGATACACCACAGCATTACAAAGTCATGAACCCCCTGGTCCATGGGGTAAAGAGTAGTACACATAATTAAAGATACACCTCATCATTACAAAGTCATGAACCCCCTGGTCCATGGGGTAAAGAGTAGTACAAATAATTAAAGATATACCACAGCATTACAAAGTCATAAACCCCCTGGTCCATGGGGTAAAGAGTAGTACGAATAATTAAAGATGCACCACAGCCTTACAAAGTCATAAACCCCCTGGTCCATGGGGTAAAGAGTAGTATGAATAATTAAAGATATACCACAGCATTACAAAGTCATAAACCCCCTGGTCCATGGGGTAAAGAGTAGTGCAAATAATTAAAGATACACCACAGCCTTACAAAGTCATGAACCCCCTGGTCCATGGGGTAAAGAGTAGTATGAATAATTAAAGATACACCACAGCATTACAAAGTCATGAACCCCCTGGTCCATGGGGTAAAGAGTAGTACAAATAATTAAAGATACACCACAGCATTACAAAGTCATAAACCCCCTGGTCCACGGGGTAAAGAGTAGTACAAATAATTAAAGATACACCACAGCATTACAAAGTCATGAACCCCCTCGTCCATGGGGTAAAGAGTAGTGCAAATAATTAAAGATACACCACAGCATTACAAAGTCATGAACCCCCTGGTCCATGGGGTAAAGAGTAGTGCAAATAATTAAAGATACACCACAGCATTACAAAGTCATAAACCCCCTGGTCCATGGGGTAAAGAGTAGTACACATAATTAAAGATACACCACAGCCTTACAAAGTCATGAACCCCTGGCCCATGGGGTAAAGAGTAGTACAAATAATTAAATATATACTACAGCATTACAAAGTCATAAACCCCCTGGTCCATGGGGTAAAGAGTAGTGCAAATAATTAAAGGTACACCACAGCATTACAAAGTCATAAACCCCCTGGTCCATGGGGTAAAGAGTAGTACAAATAATTAAAGATACACCACAGCCTTACAAAGTCATAAACCCCCTGGTCCTTGGTGTATATATCACAAATTCGAAAGGAAAAAGACCGCATGGTCTTTTATCGAACACTAAAAAACGAAAGCACTAAATATCGAAGACACAGAACACCGATTTTTTTCACAGGGAAAAAAATCACTGGGCCATTTTCGAGACTTTGCCATTTGCTCCACTCTTTGGATTTTTTTTTTTTTTTTGTTGCAGAGAAATGATTTTTTTTCCTTGGGAAAAAATTGCTTTTCCATGTCTTTGATATTTATTGCTCTCAGTTTTAGTGTTCGATAAAAAAACATTCACTCTTTTTACCTTTCAAGTTTGTGATATAGACCCATTCCATGGACTGTGCTAGTCTAAATGCTAAAAGAATGGATCACAGAAATATACCACAGAGCAATACAAATGACAGTGGTCACCAAGGGAAACAAGTCATAAACTTGGCAAGTGCAATCTGTCTTCTGAAGCAGAGGATTAAGGCAACAAAACTACACCCTCTCCTTCTACACTAAACACTTCATAATTTCAACCATGACTGCAAATGCAGTGCTGACATTAATTTATGAAGTCTTATTATCTTGCAGTTTCATAAGCCAATGTCACTGTTCAACCCCTGCACCATCAGCACCTGAAAATCATGCTAATACCTTGTGCCCAAGACAACCACTCCATTGTCTCCACCTTATTTCATTTCTTCATGTACTCTCCCAAAAATTACATTTAAAGTAACACAGAGGAGACTCTTTTGATTTCACCTTCAGCTAAATAAAAATTACTTGACTAAAACTAAGGTTATGCTGTTTCATGCCACTGTACCCTGTAGCAGATTATATCCCTAATCCGACTTGCATCCCTTGTAGATAATCAGAGTATGCATTGAATATGCAATATGTTGTGACAATTTTAGACAGTGCGCTGATTCTGAAGCACTGGGTGTCAGTGGTCCTGAGGTCATCTTTCTTCCTTTTGAAGACTATCTCTTGGGTTAAGCATTTCCTCCTCTTCCTTCAGCTGAATGTCTGTCTACATGGAGATTTAGTGCACGACTCTTACTTCAGTTACCACAAGCCCAGCACTCTGCAGTAGAGGCTGCTGTCACAACTTTTAGATGCGGACATGTGGGACTCCTATGAGATCTGTCTCCCAGTAGTAAAAAGAGCTGGTAGTTGTATCTCACTCTATCAACTTAGATCATCAAGGGAGTCATTGCGAGCTATTAATAGAACAAGGCTTGAAACTCATGCAGATGTGCTTTTGTTTACCTTCCCCAGTCTGTGAAGTCAGATACTTTTCTTGACAAGGGCATATGACAGACACCATTTTTATGAGGTCCTACAGTTATATCTATTTACGAAGATTTATCTGACTTGTCACATACAACTGTATAATCTTACATTGTGATCAGTAATTAGTGACAGTTTTAGTCTGCACTGGATATATGCTATAGGCATTTGTTTATTTCATACTGGTTCTTTGGTGTGAGCATAGCTATTTTCTTCCATAGATTGCTGCACATTTAAATACTATACAGAAAAAGAATAGTAGTGCAGATTATGTAATGTATAAATATCACCATTCTTTCTGCCAAAAAAGTATTTTAAATATGGGCATTGGGAAAGTAATTAAAATGTAGTAAACATATTTCTAATAATCCCTGCTTTTGTCTCAAGTAATAGACAAAAGACCTTTTACTTATTGTGGTTGTGTGGGGATTGGGTCGGGTTGTAAACACAAGTGATGTACTGAGGCAGACTGTTACAGTAGAATTTTATCAAAGAGTATGATACTGCACAGTATTTCATTTGCACATTGTTACCTCTCGTTACCTGTTTTTTCCAGTCACTGACATCTTACAATGAGTCCCCATATTCTATCAGCTATCAATATTAATGATTTTAATTCATCTTTACTGTCACCATCAGGAAGGAGCTGCTTTTTTGAATTAGTCTGAAAATGTAACTTTGATGGTAAAACATAAGAGATGTATGGCTCTTATAGATATGTTTGATGAGGGAAAGCACATTTCTGTCCACTCTATCCATAAGTATTTTCTTTGTCAAGATAAGAAGCAGCTAGGTGGACATTTTTTTATTCTTTTATTTTTTTTATTTGGTTTAAAAACAATAGATAAATCAATTATAAAACAAACAATAACTATTTACACAGGTCTACAGATGATCAATACAGCAAAGTTATACATATCGACAATAATTAATAGTTTTCAAGCAAGTCTTCAAGTTTAAATCAAGATTTATATGAATGTAATATTAGAAGTTCTAATCTTTATAGTATGCAATCCAGTACTGCAAACAATGTTTGCAATACTAATGAATTCAACACTAGAGGTGGCAACTTTACTTTTCCAATTTTTAGTAATTACTTTAATGGCTAGAGCAAGAACAGATCAAAGTTTTGGGGTTTTGGAATTATCTCAGGAATAGGCTCATTAAATAGAAGATTTAGCAATATAACATCTATATGATCATAGAGCTTGAATGATGTTATTAATTTTGTTTTTAAAAAGGGGAGATGACTTCACATTCATATACCTTATGCATCCAATTAACTATTATTTCAGAATAACATCTCTAGCATTTAATTCTATTTGATTTACACATAATTGTAATTCTGGAGTGGCAAAATATCTGTATAAGACTGTCGAAGTGAAACTGTTCTAATATAATAAAGATGTGGCTTTATCTGTACATTTTAATATTATTTTCCTGTATTCTTCAGAGACGTCATCCTTATTAGTTTTTGAGGAATAGTTCCAGTAGCAATTGTCTAAATATGTGAAATCTAAATTAAGATGATAAATATGATTTATTTTGCACTGTATTATTATTGATCTTTCTTAAAAATCCCAATAATTTGGGGAACAATTTCTTATCTAGGTTAAATATCTTATTAATCTCTGTGTTCACAAAGTCTCTAAACATTTGTAAAATTAACCAATTCTCAAAATCTTGGTTGTATTTGGACCTTAAATTTTCAACAGTATATCTAGCAATACCACTTAAAATTGATGCCAATAAATTAAGTTACTTTGTTGTTTCAATACTAGGATTTTTTGATGTTATGAGTTTCTAAGCAGCCATTTGTATATGCAATTGGAAGCATAGAAAATATTAAGTCTTTAATACAGAGGTTAGAATATGTGAAGTTTTGAAAAGAGGAAATTATGTTATTTTAAATAGGGAATTTGAGAAGAAGGTGTAATTTCATTTACACAAATACATTTTAGTAACCAAATAAAGCTATTAGGGACTATTTGCTTATGATTGGTTGTGATATATTTATTATTTACTAATAATATGTCTTGATGTATTTGTTTCCATTTTGCATCATAAGAAGAATGTATCCACAATGTTATAAACTTTACAATTGTTGAAGCAGCGTACAAATGAATATCAGGGAATCCCATTCCACCATCATCCCAACCTTTTGTGTGGCAATTAAAGGAATGTCTTGGTTTATTAGGGTGCTAAAAAAATTAAGTAGAATATTATTTATATTCTTCATCATTTTTTGTGGTAATATTAATACAGATTATACGACAAACAATATTTTAGGGAGAATTACCATATTAATAAGCATTAATTGTTCTTCTATGGTAAAGAACAATTTGTTCTAGTTTGTGACTAAACTAAACATTTTATCAACAACCTGTTGAAAGTTTGTTTGCATCATTTCTTTACTATTAGACATAATGGTTATAACAATGTATTTCATTTTATTGGTATTCCAATTGAAGTTAGAATATTTTTGTATGATTTTTTTATTTTTCTTAATTATTTTTATTATGATTAAATCTTAAGTTTGAGAATTCTTCAAACTGAGTCATAGAATTAATTATATGTTCTAAAGAATTTTCTATATTTCCTGTTGTTAGTAAAATATCATCAGCAAAAAGTTGAATCTTTAGTTCAGAATATTTTATTTTGATACGATCAATGTTCTTATTGGATCTAAAACTATTAGCAAAGGGTTCTATAACTAAAGCAAAAAGTAAATGTGATAATTGACAGCCTTAATTTGTGCCTTTTGGTAATTTAAAGGAATTAGAAAGAAAATAACCTATTTTAACAGAAGCACAAGAGATATTGTTTAATTTAGAAATTAATGCAATTAGTTCATTTGAGAAATTAAACACTAAGTGTTTTAAACAGGTGCAACCAATTAACCGAGTCAAAAAAATTACCTAAACTGAGACTAGTGATATAAAGTTATTTTTTTTATTTTTATTTGCATAGTCTATTAATGTATGCATTCTTATTATGTTATTTTGTATTTGTCTATTTAAAATAAACCCAGTTTGATCATTGTTAGTTATTTAGGTATAAGTAGATTAATTCTGTCAGCTAAAATAGACATGGACATATTATAGTCTACATTTAAAAGTGAAATGGGTCTGTATGATGAACACTTTGTAGGATCCTTCTCTTGTTTTAAAATAGGTGCTATAAGGAAATATTTCCATGATGGGGACTTCAGCAGTTGTTTTTATATCACTATTGACCTTATCTAATAATTTAACTGCATAATCTGGTAGTATTTATATAGTTCTGGTATAAGATCATCTAAGCCTGGTGCCTTATTATTTTTAACCTTTTTATTTGATCTTTTATTTCTGTTAAAGTGAAGGGTCTATCAATTTTTTATATGTTCACTTATTATTTTATTATTTAGGTTCATAGGTAGGTACTAGGCTATTGGCCCTAGGGCCTATATAAGCCTAGGCAAAAAGGTACCCTGACTTTTGCCACCCAAGAAAATGATTTTCCTGTGCCCCTGTCGAGCAGAGCCACAGAAGTGATCCCTGGGGTGAATTTCCTATCTCCCATCCAATCATCAAGATTTTTCTTGAAGAGTGCTATTGAGGAGCTTTGTTTGATATAGATAGGTAGTTTGTTCCAGAGTATGGGAAGTCTCTGTGACAGGAATCTATCCATCCAGCATGTTATGTTTATTGTGGTGACAAGGTTAAGGTCCCTAGAGTGTGTAGCTTAGAGGGATTGGGATTTCTTTAAGTGGAGCATGTCCAACAACTGTGGGTTTCACATAGCTTTGTATGTTAGGCAGAGATCGCCTCTGAGTAGGCGATATGTGATGGAGTAAAGTTGGAGTTTTTTGAGATGATCTGCATAGGGCATCTGTTTGAGGCTAGTAATCCTCTTTGTGAGGTATTTCTAAGGCCTTTCTAGTTGTTGTAGATGTCTTGTGAGGTACATACCAAAAGGGGCATTGTACTCTATAATGGGTCTAATGAGTGACGAGTAGAGGGGAACAATTACTTCTTTTTTCCTGGATGAGAAACCTTTCATAATGAGGTGTGCCATATAGAAGGATTTCCTGACTACTGTGGCAATGTGATTATCAAAGGAGAGACTACTGTCCACGTGTGTCCCAAGGTCTCCTATCACACTTTCAGTGTTAAGTAGACTACCACCTATGTGCTAGTTCATGGGTCCAGAGTTTTTCCCAAAAGGGATGATAATGCACTTTTTGGCATTGAGCTTGAGGCCATGGCTTTGACATCAGGCATCTGTCTCAGTGAGACCCTTTTCTAGGATATCTACAATGTTAGGAGTTTTGATTATGGCTCCTAGTTTGCAGTCATCTGCAAACTTCATCAGCCAAAGACCTTCTGTGTTAGCCTGTACTTCTCTACTCGTCTACTCAGGGGTGATCTCTGCTTAACATACAATGCCATGTCAAATCCAAAGCTGTTGGACATGCTACACTTAAAGAAATCCCAATCCCTCAAAGTCACACGCTCCCAGGATCTAAACCTTGTCATCACAATAAACAAAACATGCTGGAGGGATAGGTTCCTGACCCAGAGACTCCCCAGACTCAGGAATAGATTACCCATACATGTCAAGCAGAGTGCCTCTTTGGCCCTCTTCAAAAGGAACTTTGACAATTGGATGGGAGAAAGGAAATTCACCCCAGGGATCACGTCAGTCGCCTTGCTAGACAGGCATCCAGGGAAGTAAATAGTGTGGGAAGAAATAGCCAGGGAATTGTTATAGCTAGGCTTTTATAGGCCCTAGGGCTGATAGCCTAGTACCAACTATGAACCTATGAGAAGTATATACCAAACAGGAGAAGACCCAGGACTGAACCCTTTAGTACTCCACTTGTCACTGGTCTAAAGTCTGATTTGGAGTCTGCTACTTTCACAGTATGGTTTCTGTCAGTCAGCCAGTTGGCAACCCATCTTGTGACATTGGGATTTATACCTACTTTAGTGAGTTTATCTATAATTCCAGAGTGGGGGATGGTGCTGAAAGCTTTGGTGAGATCTAGATAGGCTGTGTGACCCACATTGCCCTCATCTACGGCTTTGATGACCGCTTCAAAGAAGTCTGTCAGGTTTAGGAGATATGATTTGCCTTTTACAAACCTGAACTGGGTGGGGTCCAGAGTTTGGAGATTACCAGTGTCATTGCTTATAAGTTCCCTGAAGATACATTCTATAGCCTTGCAGACCAGCTCGTCAGGCTAATGGGATGGTAGTTCCTGGGGTCCATGGTGGCTACCCCTTTGTGGAGTGGGATAACTGTCACTGTGCACCATTCAGTGGGCACACAGCCTGAGATGAGGCTATGATTGAACATGGTACTTAGGTGGGGTACCAGTTTGTTCTGTAGTTCATGTAGAATGCAGCCTGCGATGTCATCAAGTCCCATGGATGCTTTGGAGAGTGTGGTTTTTACCTGTGCAGCTGTGATTACAGGAACTTTGCATTATTCCAGTATAGAGATGAGCCCTTTAGGGGGTGAGAGGGGAGTAAAGTTAACAATGAATCTATCTACCAGGATGTTTGTCAATATCAGTCGGTTCTGTATATTTAGTGCCATTGTGCTGTAACTCAGAGCAGATCTGAGTGTTGCCATTGAGATTCTTGACATAGCTATAGAATGATTTGTGGTTGTCTTTAGAATCAGTGGGGATTTTGTTTTCGTAACTAGCTTTGGAGGATTTTATGAGGGATCTCAGCTTTTTACTGAGGCTGACCAGGGAGTTCCTCCAATCGTGGGATTTTACTCCTTTTTTGCAACAGTTTCTTTCTTCTGTTGTAGAGTTGTTTATGGCAGGGGACCACCAGATTGGCTTCCTTTTTTTGGACGATAGCATCTTGGTTTTATTAGGGATTGCACGATCCATGCACTCGTGTAAGTGCTTATAAAGTGCATTTGTGTAGGATTCAGCAGCCGTACCTCTATTGTCCATCTGCATGGGTGTCATGACATTTGCCATTCTGTCTTAGCATGAAGTTGGCTTGGAGAAATTTTTTACGTTGGTTCCTGTAATGGAGGGTGGGGGTGGGATGTGGATGTCTAAGGTGATTAGCTTGTGGTCGGATCTGGCCAACAAGGAATTGACTTCTGGTGTGAAACACAGGTTGCCCATGTTAGTAATGACTGGGTGAGGATAAGTTGATCCAAGGCAATGGAATTTATGAATTCCAGAAAATGTTGAGCAAAAGAGTTGGTACATGAATAGTTTTTCCAGTTAATGGTGGGGTAGTTGAAATCACCCATTATTAGGGTGTTAGGTTGTACACTAATATTTTCCATTGTATCAAGAAATGAGGAGTGGGAATCCTGGGGCATGGTGGGGGATCTGTAGCAAGCTGCAATTTGGATTGCAGTCTTGCCCAGAGTTAGTTGCACTTGGATAATCTCGGATACATTATGCTGAGCAACTAGCCTGGATGCGTGGATAACCTTAATGAATATAGATATCCTTAATGAATATTTACATTTTTCTTTATAACAGTTTCAACTATATCATCACTATCTAGGTTATTTGTAATATTGTTATTTATATTTTCAAAGAATATTTTAAAGCCCTCAAGAATACCTTTAAAATATGTTCTTGTTTCTTTTTTGTTACTTATACATATTATAATTTCTTTGAATGATTTAGTGTATTCATTTACGTTGGTCTAAGAGCAAGTTTATGCAAGTTTAAGGGGTTTACTGAATATGCCTGGAGTTTAAGTTTTTCCACGTTTATTGAAACTTCATGATTTAGAATTTCAACATATTTTGTATTGAAGATTTTAAGTACAGACAGACTGATAGTGTTATTTGGTTTTAGATTGAACTTAATGTGTCTATCTTGGTCTGTAGTTTATTCAATTCTTTGTCCCATTCTCTTGTTTTACTAATATACCAGCTTGTAATTCTTCCATTTAAGTAAGCCTTTAATGAATTCCACAGGACAATGTCACATACTTCACCATTCATGTTTATTTCTAGGAAATTTTTGTTCCTAATATACCTATCTTTGAACCCTTTTATTTTAAAAATGTACACTGGTAATCTCCTGTGATGTATTAAATTGTCTGTTTTTAAATTAATATTAAAGATTTTAGCAGTATGCACTGATAATGGACATGAAACTATTGAAACTTCTCTGATACGTCACACCAGATTATTTGAGAAAAAAATTTATCAATCTTTGTTTTTGCCCCATATCTATATGAATAATGGATAAATTGCAGTGAATTTATTTTCCTTAGCTCATGTTTATTTATTTATTTATTTGACATTTGTTGACTGGGATAGTCCAGCTGAGTTAGTGCCTTTTTTCAGCAGAAGCCCAGGGAGAAAAGCTCCACAAGAATACACAACAGAATATAACAATAAGAGTTATAAACAAATCAACAGAACACAAGTTATAATACATAAGTTTTAAAACTACAGGTTTAAAGAAATGTGCTTGTTTCTTCAAAATGGAGGTACAAGCTGATAATAAAAGCATTCAGAGAAAGTTAGATACAAGATAGTTTTCATTCCAGAGCATTTTTGTATGTAGAGAAGGGACAATTGGTGGATTTAGGATTCATATGTGCAGTCAGTGTATGAAAGGGACAATTGGAGGCTTTAGGATTCATATGTACAGACAGTGTATGAATGGGATGATTGAAGGATTTGGGATTCATATGTACAGTCAGTGTATGAAAGGGACGATTGGAGGATTTGGGATTCATATGTACAGTCAGTGTATGAAAGGGACGCTTGGAGGATTTAGGATTCATATTTACAGTCAGTGTATGAAAGGGACTATTGGAGGATTTAGGATTCATATGTACAGTCACTGTATGAAATGGAGAATTCATATGTACAGTCAGTGTATGAAAGGGACGATTGGAGGATTTGGGATTCATATGTACAGTCAGTGTATGAAAGGGACGATTGGAGGAATTGGGATTCATATGTACAGTCAGTGTATGAAAGGGACGATTGGAGGATTTAGGATTCATATGTGCAGTCAGTGTATGAAAGGGACAATTGGACGATTGGAGGATTTGGGATTCATATGTACAGTCAATGTATGAAAGGGACGATTGAAGGATTTAGAATTCATATGTACAGTCAGTGTATGAAAGGGACGATTGGAGGATTTGGGATTCATATGTACAGTCAGTGTATGAAAGGGACAATTGGGAGGATTTGGGATTCATATGTACAGTCAGTGTATGAAAGGGACAATTGGAGGATTTAGGATTCATATGTACAGTCAGTGTATGAAAGGGACGATTGGAGGATTTGGGATTCATATGTACAGTCAGTGTATAAAAGGGACAATTGGAGGATTTGAGATACATATGTACAGTCAGTGTAAGAAAGGGATGATTGGAGGATTTAGGATTCATATGTGGAGTCAGTGTACGAAAGGGACAATTGGACGATTGGAGGATTTAGGATTCATATGTACAGGTCAGTGTATGAAAGGGACGATTGGAGGATTTGGGATTCATCAGTGTATGAAAGGGACGATTGGAGGCTTTGGGATTCAAATGTACAGTCAGTGTATGAAAGGGACGACTGGAGGATTTGGGAATCATATGTGCAGTCAATGTATGAAAGGGACAATTGGAGGATTTGGGATTCATATGTACAGTCAGTGTATGAAAGGGACAGTTGGAGGATTTGGGATTCATATGTACAGTCAGTGTATGAAAGGGACGATTGGAGGATTTGGGATTCATATGTACAGTCAGTGTATGAAAGGGATGATTGGAGGATTTGGGATTCATATGTACAGTCAGTGTATGAAAGGGACGATTGGAGGATTTGGGATTCATACAGTCAGTGTATGAAAGGGATGATTGGAGGATTTGGGATTCATATGTACAGTCAGTGTATGAAAGGGAAGATTGGTGGATTTAGGATTCATATGTACAGTCAGTGTATGAAGAGGACAATTGGATGATTGCAGGATTTGGGATTCATATGTACAGTCAGTGTATGAAAGGGATGATTGGAGGATTTATGATTCATATGTACAGTCAGTGTAAGAAAGGGACGATTGGAGGATTTAGGATTCATATGTACAGTCAGTGTATGAAAGGGACGATTGGAGGATTTGGGATTCATATGTACAGTCAGTGTATGAAAGGGACAATTGGAGGATTTGGGATTCATATGTACAGTCAGTGTATGAAAGGGACGATTGGAGGATTTCTGATTCATATGTACAGTCAGTGTATGAAAGGGACGATTGGAGGATTTTGGATTCATATGTATAGTCAGTGTATGAAAGGGACGATTGGAGGATTTGGGATTCATATGTACAGTCAGTGTATGAAAGGGACGATTGGAGGATTTAGGATTCATATGTGCAGTCAGTGTATGAAAGGAACAATTGGATGATTGGAGGATTTGGGATTCATATGTACAGTCAATGTATGAAAGGGACGATTGAAGGATTTAGAATTCATATGTACAGTCAGTGTATGAAAGGGATGATTGGAGGATTTGGGATTCATATGTACAGTCAGTGTATGAAAGGGACGATTGGAGGATTTGGGATTCATATGTGCAGTCAGTGTATGAAAGGAACAATTGGAGGATTTAGGATTCATATGTACAGTCAGTGTATGAAAGGGACAATTGGAGGATTTGGGATTCATATGTACAGTCAGTGTATAAAAGGGACAATTGGAGGATTTGAGATACATATGTACAGTCAGTGTATGAAAGGGATGATTGGAGGATTTAGGATTCATATGTGGAGTCAGTGTACGAAAGGGACAATTGGACGATTGGAGGATTTAGGATTCATTTGTACAGGTCAGTGTATGAAAGGGACGATTGGAGGATTTGGGATTCATCAGTGTATGAAAGGGACGATTGGAGGCTTTGGGATTCATATGTACAGTCAGTGTATGAAAGGGATGATTGGAGGATTTGGGAATCATATGTGCAGTCAGTGTATGAAAGGGACAATTGGAGGATTTGGGATTCATATGTACAGTCAGTGTATGAAAGGGACAATTGGAGGATTTGGGATTCATATGTACAGTCAGTGTATGAAAGGGACGATTGGAGGATTTGGGATTCATATGTACAGTCAGTGTATGAAAGGGACAATTGGAGGATTTGGGATTCATATGTACAGTCAGTGTATGAAAGGGACGATTGGAGGATTTGGGATTCATACAGTCAGTGTATGAAAGGGATGATTGGAGGATTTGGGATTCATATGTACAGTCAGTGTATGAAAGGGAAGATTGGTGGATTTAGGATTCAAAAGTACAGTCAGTGTATGAAGAGGACAATTGGATGATTGCAGGATTTGGGATTCATATGTACAGTCAGTGTATGAAAGGGATGATTGGAGGATTTATGATTCATATGTACAGTCAGTGTATGAAAGGGACGATTGGAGGATTTAGGATTCATATGTACAGTCAGTGTATGAAAGGGACGATTGGAGTATTTGGGAGTCATATGTACAGTCAATGTATGAAAGGGACGATTGAAGGATTTAGAATTCATATGTACAGTCAGTGTATGAAAGGGATGATTGGAGGATTTGGGATTCATATGTACAGTCAGTGTATGAAAGGGACGATTGGAGGATTTGGGATTCATATGTGCAGTCAGTGTATGAAAGGAACAATTGGAGGATTTAGGATTCATATGTGCAGTCAGTGTATGAAAGGAACAATTGGACGATTGGAGGATTTGGGATTCATATGTACAGTCAATGTATGAAAGGGACGATTGAAGGATTTAGAATTCATATGTACAGTCAGTGTATGAAAGGGATGATTGGAGGATTTGGGATTCATATGTACAGTCAGTGTATGAAAGGGACGATTGGAGGATTTGGGATTCATATGTGCAGTCAGTGTATGAAAGGAACAATTGGAGGATTTAGGATTCATATGTACAGTCAGTGTATGAAAGGGACGATTGGAGGATTTGGGATTCATATGTACAGTCAGTGTATAAAAGGGACAATTGGAGGATTTGAGATACATATGTACAGTCAGTGTATGAAAGGGATGATTGGAGGATTTAGGATTCATATGTGGAGTCAGTGTACGAAAGGGACAATTGGACGATTGGAGGATTTAGGATTCATTTGTACAGGTCAGTGTATGAAAGGGACGATTGGAGGATTTGGGATTCATCAGTGTATGAAAGGGACGATTGGAGGCTTTGGGATTCATATGTACAGTCAGTGTATGAAAGGGATGATTGGAGGATTTGGGAATCATATGTGCAGTCAGTGTATGAAAGGGACAGTTAGAGGATTTGGGATTCATATGTACAGTCAGTGTATGAAAGGGACAATTGGAGGATTTGGGATTCATATGTACAGTCAGTGTATGAAAGGGACGATTGGAGGATTTGGGATTCATATGTACAGTCAGTGTATGAAAGGGACAATTGGAGGATTTGGGATTCATATGTACAGTCAGTGTATGAAAGGGACGATTGGAGGATTTGGGATTCATACAGTCAGTGTATGAAAGGGATGATTGGAGGATTTGGGATTCATATGTACAGTCAGTGTATGAAAGGGAAGATTGGTGGATTTAGGATTCAAAAGTACAGTCAGTGTATGAAGAGGACAATTGGATGATTGCAGGATTTGGGATTCATATGTACAGTCAGTGTATGAAAGGGATGATTGGAGGATTTATGATTCATATGTACAGTCAGTGTATGAAAGGGACGATTGGAGGATTTAGGATTCATATGTACAGTCAGTGTATGAAAGGGACGATTGGAGTATTTGGGAGTCATATGTACAGTCAGTGTATGAAAGGGACAATTGGAGGATTTGGGATTCATATGTACAGTCAGTGTATGAAAGGGACGATTGGAGGATTTCTGATTCATATGTACAGTCAGTGTATGAAAGGGACGATTGGAGGATTTAGGATTCATATGTATAGTCAGTGTATGAAAGGGACGATTGGAGGATTTGGGATTCATATGTACAGTCAGTGTATGAAAGGGACAATTGGAGGATTTAGGATTCATATGTACAGTCAGTGTATGAAAGGGATGATTGGAGGATTTGGGATTCATATGTACAGTCAGTGTATGAAAGGGACAATTGGAGAATTTGGGATTCATATGTACAGTCAGTGTATGAAAGGGACGATTGGAGGATTTGGGATTCATATGTACAGTCAGTGTATGAAAGGGATGATTGGAGGATTTGGGATTCATATGTACATTCAGTGTATGAAAGGGACAACTGGAGCATTTGGAATTCATACAGTCAGGGTACGAAAGGGACAATTGGAGGATTTGGGATTCATACAGTCAGTGTATGAAGTATACTGAGATGTTTAGACACTTAGTAAAGCTGCAGTAGTTCTTTTAGAAAGGATGGTCTATCAGTGGATTTAGGATTTGAAAGTCTGATAAGGGAAGTTAGGTTAAAAGCTGAGTAAACAGAGGAGCTGGTGTTGTGAGAGAACAGGTATAAGAGAGGAGGGGGAGCAGAGTTGGGGTAAAAATTTGAGGTGAGTTTGTGAACAAGGTTGTATAAGAAGGTCTGAAGTGTTAGTTAAGGACAGGTGAAGGATAGACTAGGAGGATCAAGAAGGGTGTTTACAATGACAAGTTAGGTTGCTTGTTAAAAATTCTTTGAGAGCAATTTCGAATTGCTGTGGATGGTTGATATTTCTTACAGCCAAGAGAAACTTGTTTCAGGTGAGGGGTAGATTGTAACTGTTTGATTTATAAATTTCTAATAGATTTTCATTTGTGTTTCTGAGTGTCCTGGGAGGAGTGTAGAGGGAGATGAGTGAAAAGATATCAGGACAGAAGAAAGGCTTGTAGATGATGGAATGTATGATTAGTAGTTGAGAGAGAGGGAGGTGGTGGGGAAATTCTAACTATGTTTGGGTCTTGAGAGAGTGACTATGGTAAGATTTAGAGGTTTGGTTAGCAGCAAATCTGGCAACTTTATTATAAGTGGTTTCAACTTTTAGTAGAAGAGAGGACTGCAGGTTGGTTAGGATTTGTGAGCTATAACAGAGTTTTGGGAGAAAGTAGGCATGAGAAAGGGAGATTTGAGACTCAATGGTTAGAATTTTTTTTGTTTCTGTAAAGAAGGCCTAGTTTTTTATTTGTTTTCTTGATGCATTTGAGCACACACACAGATCAAATTTGAATTGGCTGTCCTGTGATGACTCCCAAAAGCTTAGTATGTGATTCAACTGTGATAGTGATATTATTGAGGGATGAGATATAGAAAGAGGATTTAAGATGGTTGAGAGATCTGGGATGAAATAGAAAGAGTTTGTTTTTTTTTTGGATTTAAGTTTGGTTGGTTATTGGTGATCCATTTTTCAATATATGTGAAGGGTTGTTGAGCAAGGGTGTTAAGGTCTGAGAGGTTACTAGAGGTGGTGATGAATGTGGAATCAGAATATTGTACAAGTGAGGACTGTGGGCAGGATGAGTGCAAAAGATTTGAAAATATGTTGAACAATAGAAGACCAAGTATTGATCCTTGAGAGACATCCATTTTAATGGGAAGAGAAAGATTTATGTTTGTTGGTAAGGTAACTGGCAAACTAGGAAATAGTTGAGCTTGAGAGATTACGGTTTGAGAGTTTGTCAAGTAGTAGGGGTGAGAGATAGTATCAAAAGCTTTGGAGGAGTCTAGGACAGACACGAGATAAGTTTATTGTTATTTCAGGCAAGTGAGATAGTGTTATTGAAGAAGATGAGCATTGTTGTGGCACTACAGTCTGAGCAAAAAAACATGCTGAGAAGGGGTTAATAAGTGTTTTGGATTAGAAAATGCAGGAGTTGTTTCTGTACACATTTCTCCAGTATTTTTGAGAGGGGACTGATTGCTATTGGCTTGAAGATGGAGAGTTGTGTAGAGTTACCTCCTTTGTGAATAGATACTGTATATAATTGTTTTCATATAGAGGGGACTTTGGATTCAGTTAAAGAGTGGTTGATTAAAAGAGAGATGGGAAAAGCACGTGAGTTAGCTGCTGCCATTAGGAAGAGTGAAGGTAGGTTTTCTGCTGAGGAGGATAAGGGTTTCAGTTTCTGAAGTACACATTTGACATAGCTTATAGGTACTAGTTTAAGAGAGAAAGAGATATGGTAGAGAGGATGGTGATGTCAGTAGGTTTGCTAGAGTTGGCTGTAGGCATAGGTTTACTGCTGGTGTCTATGCAATAAGAGTTACATTTATGTAGATTCTAAGGGAGTATTGTTTGGGTAGGGGTTAGATGTTGGTGGCTTACCTGAGTGTCGTAGTATCTGATTAATGGAATTCCAGATTTTTGGGGGGCTAGCTGAATGTGAGGTTTAGGTTTCCTGGTAGGAGTTATTTTGGTCTTTATTTATATGTTTTTTGGTAAGGTTGGAAAGTTCCTTATAAGTTTGGAGATGAGAGGGAGCTTTAGTTTTAAACCAAACATTGTCTCTTTTGTGCATGAGGGAGTGTGTAGTGTTGTTAGCCAAGGGGAGCCAACAGATTTAACTCTAATGGTTCATGGTGGGGCAAGGGAGTTAAGTATATTTAGAAATATGGTATTAAATTTTAGCACTGCTTCATCAAGAGGTAAGTGAATTAGAAATGACCAGTTTATTGAGGACAGAATGTTATTGAAAGTATTAGGGTGGAAATTGGAGAGTCTATGGGATTCTTTATATTTATGTGTTCAGGTGTAGTGGAGGAAAATCTAATTACTTTAATTTGTGAGTGGTCATTTAGTGAGTCAGGGAGTGATTCTGGGAAGTGGTATTTTTGTGGACTGGAGACTAGTATCCAGTCAATGTTAGAATTAGATTTAGTTTTATAATTAGTACGGGTTGGAGTGGAGATGAGCTGTGAGAAGCCATGCAAGTTGATGCTTGACTTTGGGCTATTAGTGATCAGTGTTAACCAATTGATGTTGGTGTCACCAAGGAGAACAGTTTCATATGGTATGGTATGTGAGAGCCAGGAAAGTATCTGCTCTAATATTGTGATGCTGTCCCCTGGGGGGTATATACATTGCAGCTACAGTTAGTGTATTGGGGTTATTAAATTTACAAGTGGCAGTCAGAAGTTCAAGAGGGGAAACGGATGGGGTAGAAGGGGTTAACACAGGAAGAGTAAGGTGGTTGGAATAGATTATAGCAATTTCTCTACCTTTTGTTTTTGGTCTGTCCAGATGTAAGATATTATATTCAGGAGGGACAAATTCCTTATCTGAAATGTGAGGTTTGAGCCAAGTCTCAGTGATTGTGATTATGTCAGGAGAGTGATGGGCCATCCAAGCATGGAATTCACTTACTTTATTCAGTATACTACATATGTGCATTGAGTAGAGTAATATATACTTATTGGGTAGTCTGGGGTGGTGCTACAGATGTGCATTGAGTAGAGTAATAGATATTTATTGGGTAGTCTGGGGTGGTGCTACAGATGTGCATTGAGTAGAGTAATATATACTTATTGGGTAGTCTGGGGTTGTGCTGCAGATGTTCATAGAGCAGAGTGATAGATACTTACTGGGTAGTTTGGGGTGGGGCTGAAATAGTTTACAGTTAGAGCATGAGTGTGGCAGGGGGAGAGATTTGGTCCTGGGTTAGGATAAATGTCTCCAGAAAGCAGAAGGGTGCTAGTGGGATATGTTAAGGTAGGGTGTTTGAGGTAGTATTTTCATTTGATTTTTGAGAGTAGCTGAGGTATAGGGGGAATTTTAATTTTAAGAAATGAGGAGTCTTTAGTTAGAAAGATAGAGGATGCAATTGTGAATGAGAGTTGTGATTGCAAAACTGGGGTGTTGTAAATAGAGGTACGAGTTAGGTTTTGATGCTTAATTTATGTGTTATAAAGGTGAGGTAGTATAGGATTAGGAGAATAGGAGTAGAGGGGAATATCAGTTGCATGATGGTAATTGATGGGTAGGAGTGTAAAAAGTTAGATGTAGTGAGAAAATGAATAGAATGGAGCTTGCGCTATAGTTTAATAAGAGTAGTTAGGGAGGAGGGGAAATGTGTTTTTTATGAGATTGTGCAAGGGAAGTGAAGAGGAATGATAAAGGTTTTGAGAAAAATGTAGTAAGACAAATGATTTTAGGATGGGTGAGGTAGATTAGCAGAGTTAGAGAAGAGTAGCTCTGTGTAATTATGTAGGAGAGTGCTTAAATACATGAGGGGAAAGGGATAGTTGGCTTGGAAGAGGAGTATTTTTAGGTTAGAGGGATTGGGGAGGGTTTTTGTATACAGCAGGATGTATAGTGTATGGGAGGTCTAAGTGGAGTTGCATTATGCGGTAGATGTGATAAGGGATGGAGATGAAATTTGGCAAGGAGGGGACAGGGAAGATGGTGAATTGTTTAGGGCAACAGGTGGGGGAGTTTTTGTAGAAGGGGAAAACAGTTAGCTATAAATGTAAAGTATTCAAGGGTGGGTGGGAATGGAGGTAGGCTAGGGGAGCAGATTGAGCCTACGCATAGCAAGGGCAAATGGAGCAGGCTGCACCTAACTGTCATGAAGTAGCAAGCACCATAAACAATCAGTCAAAGAAGACAAAGTGATGGCAAACTGACCAAAGGTACAGTTTTATGGCAGGAGGAGAATAAAAAGTAAGGCAGGGATGAATTCAGGGGAAATGAATGGCAGGCTGTGCACTGTGCTTCTGATAAAATGTAATTAGTGGCCAAGACAGTAAAATAAAATATACAGACCCTGCTCAATAGGACAAAAGGGGGGTTACTGTAGTAAATATAGGTACCCTAAGTGGTATTAGCATCAGATAACAGAAACAGAGATCAAATAAGGGGGATAATAGTATGAGGATTAGTGATGGGATAGAGCAGCTACAAGGGGAGAGTAGAGAACATAGGAGATGGCAATGGCTTGGTGATGTGCTTGCAGCCTTTCACAAGTAGGTGTATTGTTATAAAGATTTTTCAGTGATTGACCTACACAAATAAGGATGACTTTTTGGAAAAGCGTATTTGGTTTGGGAGGAGTGAAATAACCTTGGGCAAAAGCTAAGGTAGGCCTCAAGTTCTGCTTTGAAAGATTAACTAGATTCTATAACATAGGAGAATGAGAGAAATGAGATGTGGTTAAATAAGAGAGACAACCAGACAGTAAGCTGTGTAGAGCTTCAGTAAGAAGCAGGAAGAGAGAGAGGATTGAGAAGGAAGAGTGCAGGGAGAGTCTAATTATAATTAGGGTTAGTGAGGGCTAGTATGGAGTGGTACAGGAAGAAAGATGGTTTGGGACGGTTGTATGTAGAGAGAATCTATTATTGCTAAAGTTTAATGAGAGCTACAATAGAGAGAAAGGCATTAAGGTCATATTATTAGCAGTGTGCAGTGCTTAATGAGGGATAGAAAAGGCAGAGGATCATTAGGATTTTACAGAATTTATTAGCAGTATAAAGGAAGGTAAGGAGATGATTATAAAGATAGAATACAACAGTACTAATATGCAATCTTAGCAGCAACAGTCCTGTAGCAAGACATTGAAGCAATACAGTGTACATGTAAAACAAGCATCCAAACCACAGGTAAAAACATTAGTGTTATGACTTGACCATCAATAAGGGTGGTAGGAGCAAAAAATAAAGCCATAGTGATTACTGTTACATTCACATACATGCTGGCAAAAGTGTAAGTGAACAGTTTTTAAATCACCTAGGCACAGTTATAGTGCATAACAGTGAGTCACACCTAGGCACAGTTGTATTGCATAACAGTGAGTCACGTCTAGCAAAAGTTATAGTGCATAATGGTGAGTCATACCTAGGCACAGTTATAGTGCATAACAGTGAGTCACACCTAGACAGAGTTGTAGTGCATAACAGTGAGTCACATCTTGCAGCAGTTATAGTGCATAATGGTGAGTCACACCTTGCAGATATTTGAGCAAGCTGCAGTTTCACATACATTTTTCATGTACTGTTTTGTAGTGTGGGCTCAGATTTAATAGCATAGAACAAGACTCAGACTTAAGAGATTCTATGATTAACTTTAACAATGTGTTGATAAACTGTTATAACCAGATCTGTGAGCTTGAGAGACAATCAGTGCTAATACTAAGTCACTTATCGAGATGTGGGTCATGTCGTCAGCTTCTTCTCAACCACCTGTGTCTAAGGACATTGTGGTATGTTTGCATTAAGGGACTGCACAGATTATGTGATACAGCTGCTTTAAGGGTGAAGGTTTGTTAGCAGGGACCTGCAACTGTAAGTTATTTATTTTATCAAGACCTGCACCAACACAAATTACTCCTTTTTGCCACCTTTCAATTCTATTTTTTAATCCCTGTAGTAGAAGCTATTAAAGGTGATTCATCTATTGAACTAGGTGAATGCTTACTTTGTTTCTATAATTGCCTCTTTATTTTGCATCATTTTCTATTAAAGGTGATTCATCTATTGAACAAGGTGAATGCTTACTTTGTTTCTATAATTGTATCTTTATTTTGTACCACTTTTTATTAAAGACGATTCATCTATTGAACTAGGTGAATGCTTACTTTGTTTCTATAATTGTCTCTTTATTTTGTACCATTTTTTATTAAAGGTGATTTATCTATTGAACTAGGTGAATGCTTATTTTGTTCTATAATTGTCTCTTTATTTTGTACCATTTTCTATTACCAGTGATTCATCTATTGAACTAGGTGAATGCTTACTTTGTTTCTATAATTGTCTCTTTATTTTGTATCATTTTCTATTACCAGTGATTCATCTATTGAACTAGGTGAATGCTTACTTTGTTTCTATAATTGCCTATTTATTTTGTACCATTTTCTATTAAAGGTGATTCATCTATTGAACTAGGTGAATGCTTACTTTTTTTTATAATTGCCTCTTTATTTTGTATAATTTTCTATTAAAGGTGATTCATCTATTGAACTAGGTGAATGCTTACTTTTTTCTATAATTGCCTGTTTATTTTTTATCATTTTCTTCCTAGACTAGATTAAGCTTTTTACTCCTCATTACAGTGACAATTAAAGCAAATAATTGTTTTTAAATATGGCCATAACAGTTTAGATGTTAACTTGGTGTGCTCAGTCTTCTAACAATGATAACAATTGTCAGACTTATAGTTAGCAACCTCCCAAAATGGCGGAAATGTCAGGTTTACTGGTCAGAAGGTCTACCACAACCATACTTATTAATTAAGTTCAAAGGGCATTATTCACAATAAGTAAATAAATAAAACAGAAAAATGGACAATCCTGGCTGGAATAATTTACTATTTTATTTTGTTTATTTACTGCTTGGTAATTAGACTATTTCAATTACACTTTTCAGCTGCAGTCTGGACTCAGAGACAATAAACAGAGAAAGTAAATTTGTCATTCATTTCAGATATGATAATGTGCCAACTTTACATAGATGTAAAACTTTAGAGACTTTCCTAAGTGAAAAAAAAAGGCATTGGAACTTGACCCTTCAGCAACAGACAGCACTGGCTTAAAAAAATTCAGCAAATCAGCTACAGTTTTAAATTGCCAACAAAAGTGATCTGCATGCACAGCAGTGCCCCTAGATTTAATAAAATGTGTGTAGGCATAGTGTAGGGCTTACACAGAAGTTACCATGTCCATGTACGCAGTTCCCCATGGTAGCGTGCCATGCATATTAATGATGACATGTTGCTAAGAGAGAGCCGTGGAACAAGGTTATTGAATCAGTGTAGGGAGTGTAGGGAGTGTGTAACTAACTGTGTCAGCAGATGAGTAACAGACCCTCTGCACTGGCCAAGTATTTAATTTTTTTTCAAGTTTGCGAGGCTCGGTGAGGAGCACAACAATTGATACATGCCAGACATCTAAAATAGAAACCAGATGCATGTAATTTGTGATTCAAAGGTCAGGTTTAAGCATAGCTTAGTGGATTTGTGTGGTGCTTAAAGTTAACTCAGTGGTATATGTAAAACTATAGCAGCCTTCCACATATCCACATATCCAAGTGGTTAGAGTTACAGACGTAGGTGCTGGATTTGAATACATGGAAGAGAAATTAATAGCATTTATTTTTCAAAGACAAATTATTATGATCATTTTTCAGTCCTGTTCTGCTGTTCTCAGCTAAGCTTTGTTAAGACCTGCTCAGACCTGCTAAGCATTGCTTAAACAATCTCTTTTTATGCACTGCTTGGCAGTGCGCAGCACCGCTTGGCTGTGCTTAACTGGTTTGTGCATGGCTAATCACTGCTAAGCATCGACAGTTTAAGCACTGCTCAGCTCAGCTATGCTGGTTTTCATGGTGCTAAGCAATGCGCTGCATTTTTAAAAATTGCCCAATGGCATGTACGGGCAGGAAAACAGGCTATATTAAACTCAAATGGTGTGACTACAGCATAATCCACTGGAGTCTTTTCTCTGAAGGATTCACTATGGCCGGCATTGGAGAGGGTTTGCCCTTTTGTGTGCAGTATTAGGGCATTCAGGACTCCAGGGTCATGGTTGGACTCCTTGTAAAAAAAACATGAGGGCCAGCTGATGCAGGAAAGTTACCAGGGCTCAGAGTGCAAGGCGGAGGCCATGGGACTGGCAGAAAAAAGGACCTCACCAGTGCAACTTGTATCTCCCGCACAGGTGAGCAATGTCATTACCATCATGATTACCTGAAAAGAAGGAAGGGGGCTGTCTTGGAGAGCTGGGTACAAGAATTTTGGGCTGGGAATGTCTCACATGTGTGTAAGTACCATTACCTGTGTTTCACCCATATCTAATCCTGAATGTTTGCTAAACTGGTATTCATTATTGTGTCCTTCTCTCTCAACAGCTACAGAAGAGAGGCCTCACAACATTGAGGTGCATGGCAGGTGCTTGGCCAGGTTGCACTGTGAGTGTGGTGAGTACTGTTGTATTTTGCAATCTATAGTCAGATAAGCAAGAAAGAGTAAAGCATTACCTGCCATTGGGCATATACAGTAAAGACTGAATTACAATGAATGTGGACATAGACCTGTACTTCAATAATTGACTACTGCTAACTGTAGTCCACTAAGCAGGGAAGAGAAAACTATTAACTTTGATAAAATAAATGAAATAAAGTTTCTACTGCAATAACTGTGGAATTACAGATGTATTGAAATACCTGCATTATAACAACTGCTGTGCAATAAAAACATGAAACTATACCTGTAACTGCATGAAGGTACCTCTAATAAAGCAGTGTTGTACAATATGTGAGGAATTAGGGCTGTTTTGCATGAAATTGATTATGACAACTGTTCTGCAATAAAACACAAAACAATACCAGTACCTGCCTCAACGTATATCTAATAAAGAGTGTTGTGCAATAAGTGTAGATTCAGAGTTGTTTTACAAGAAATGAATAATGACACCTGTTCTGCAATAACAGATAAAACAATATCAATAACACCCAAGGTACATTGTGTATATCAGGAGTGTCTTATTTTGAACATTGCATTTCAGCTATATGCGTTCAGGCTCTGAGGTATGGTGTTGCAGGCAAGTATAACAGTACAATAGCTGTAGACTGTAAATATATTGTCTGCAAATGTATATGGGTGAGCTAGCCAACCCAATAATCTGATATGGTTTGTTGACTTCACAGATATTTAAATCCACTAACAATATATTGTGTACACCTGCATTCTATGTAGTTATGTGTAGGTTTCCTAGTATCTCTGTCATACTTGAATTTCATGCCTGTGTGTTCAACTGTCACTGCAGTCTACTATAACACTGTAGTACTAATACCATGCCATATATTGTTTCCTGTTGAGCTCTAGGCAAATATCAGTCGGTAAGTAAGCAGCAGTGACTCAGTAGCTCAGTATGTTAAATGCTCTGTCTGAAGTACATTTTGCCACACACAGACCAGGGTTTGAATCCAATGCTCTGTAGCACTATATATTACAGTAGCAGTCACAAAATGAGTACAGATTTTCTCTTCACAGGAACTACAGGAAAATGGGTGAGTTAGGCCATAGTCTGGGTAAATAATTGTTTGATTAGATGTCACAGACTGTTAAATCATTACCGGGTATGTGAATATACAGCATAAAATAAAGGAAATAAATATAATACTAATAAAATAAAATAAATGAAATGTGTAATCATTGGTATGGTTGTATGCCTGGACTGTCTGTTAAAGGTTGCTGCAGTCCATTAATACATTTGATGCAGATGTCCTCTGCAGTCACTGCTATTGGTTTCTATCCCCATGCCTGTCAAGTAAGGCATGCTAGTAGTATAGTTTTTGTGCTGTACATATACATGTCTCTCAAGTGTCATGCTGTCACTGAATGTAATTAGTGGCATGTAATCACTCTGTCACACATTTGCCATCGACATGAGTATCTAACCAGGAATGTATCACTACATCAGCCTACAGTACACCTTGGTAGTTATATAGGACCACCTGATTTGCAACTATTCTGTGTAGTTTACTACCTGCAGTTGTTACGGCTTGGCCCATACTGCCCCATGCAGATAGCATGAGAGGTACGTCTGCTGCAGCAGCTATAGTCCACTTGTAAACATAAAGAAAGGTCACACCTGTTGAGTAGATAGCAATACTCATCTCCATGAAATGGACTATAATGGTATTAATGGACTGTTTATTTCTCCCCCCATCCCTTATCTTCATTTATTTATTATTGTTATCCATTGGTTATGGTTTACTATTGACATCTGTTGTTACACTAAACTTTATTTTGGGGGATGTATTTTACTATTGTTATGTATTATGGTGGTTGCATATTAACATATATTGTTAAATACCTGTGTCACTGGCCTTATGATGTAACTGTTACAGGCATGTTGTTATTACTAACAAATTGTGTTGTTCATAACTAACGTATACACACTGCTATATCTCTATCACCACAGTATGACAGGATAGGCTGGTTCCTGCTGATCTGCTTATGCTACCTTAGCTGGCCATGGCATTGGGTAGCAGCCTGTCTGAGACCCAGGCCCATGGTGCCCCCTCCATTGGCCCTGCACCACCTTCGGGTGGAACTGCCTCAGGGGAGAGGTCCTGTCCCCCCGGAAGCAGTGTTGGAGGGGAACAAGTCACCCAAGATCAGTTATTGGCCATTGTGTGCAGAATAGTTCTTAGGAGCTATGAAAGACACCTGCACTGGATTGAGGGCAGACTTGACAACCTGGTGGGGCCTGCTGGTCCTGGTGACCACCCTCCAGTATAGCCACCTTCAGGGCAATGAAAGAGAAGCCCATGGATGCCCATGGATGGGGAGCTCAGTCACACTGCTGCCATTTGGAGGCACATGTTTCTCAGATTCCACAACACCCACCCCATCCAAGGTGTTTACCCCCTCATGTGTTGCACACTGTTCCTATCTGCTGTCTTGTTTGTCTGTAATTGCATCCTCTCCTACCCAACTTACCTCTCCAAGTGTACGTATGTCTCTTCCGCAAAATTCTACTCTCACCTTAAAAAAAGGGCACCTGTCCTGTTAAAAAAGTATAGCCTCCATACATAGCTCTCAATTTCGCACATGTCCACTGGACACAACTAGTTTGGTCCAACTGGCTTGACAACACATTTATGTTGTCCTCACCCCTCTTTCTGGGGCTTGAGAGCCCGAATTCATCCAAAAATTATGTCAAACTGCACAGCTGTTGCTGTACAAGAAAGGAAAACTATGGTTCTTCCCTACACCATCCTGCACATCCCTAACTGCCTTTCAGGATGTTTTTCACCCTGCTTGCCCCACTTCACCACTGCCCTATCACCCCCTTTTTCTTTTCTTTTTAAATTTTTAGTGTGGATTTGTGTGGAGCTAAGCAGTGGGCTGCGATGTGGCACATCACACAAACTCACTCAAACCTGCTTAAAAGTGATTTAATGTGCCTTAATGATCTTATTTGTTTCTCATATGTACAAAATAATCACCCCTGCTAAGTTTTGAACCTGGGCCCTTGTTAACTACAGCATAGAGCATTAGCTCACTAGGCCACTCAGCTCTTAATTCAAACAGGTAAGATCACACTGCACATATTCATATAGCCTAACTGTATGTCACCTACTACTCTGTGATTGGCACTGTTACATAACAGATGTACCTTAAGCAAATGCCTCAAGTGGACTGTAAAGGGTACCCTTACCTTGGCTCTGTTGTAACCACAGACCTGACACTGCTGCCTCAGTATGGCTTGCTCTCCTCCAAAGTGTACACACTCCCCCCTATGTGCCTAGGCTGCAGCAGCAGCTGTAGCTTTGGAACATACACAGCAGTATGCTAAGCTAGGTGCTAAAGAATGACCATACCTCACAACCCTCTAGAACAAGAGATCCAGACAAAACCATACATAAAGGGTGGTGGGAAGGTCCAGAAACAGGGACATGTTTCACAGTTTGCCCCAACAAAGATAGTGAGTTGACAGAACAAAAGCTACTGCATCAGCATGCATAATCTGACAAGTATGATGTCTGACACTCACATGTCTGTCTCTCCTTACTGAGCACAACCCACAATGTTTACCACTGAACTGCCAGATAATCACAATGTCATGGGACAATGACCAAACATATCATGCAAAGCTGTGGACATATCTCATAAATCTCAACAGTGGACAGTATTTGTACCTACCCTCTGTGATGCAGTCTCCACACATCACTAATGTCCATCTCAAAGACTAAGAAAGGGGCCAAGGCTTACATAAAGACCTTAAATATTGAGCTGTGGTGCCATGTCATTGACTAATGAAATTGCAATCCAGCTGATTTGGATGCAATTAGCAAGTCTGAGCCACAGATTGGTGCACAGGCAATTACCTGTTAATGAGCAGTACCTACAAAAGGCAATCAACTGCCTATGGGGAACACGTCTGTATGTTGCTTTATTCAGACAGACTATGGTTTAGCAAGCTGTTTGCAGACATTTTGGTCAAAGTAGGATTACTTCACTCTACTGGGCATGTATTACATGTCCCCATATAATGGGATGCAGAAGGGAGGATGGAGGTATGGGGGATAGGGATTACAACAGTAGGCCTGTAGTACATCTATGGGAATGATATGTTGGTGATGCAGATGGTAGGATGGAGGTATGGGGAATAGGGATTACAACAGTAGGCCTGTAGTACATCTCTGGGAATGACATGTTGGTGATGCAGATGGAGGGATGGAGGTATGGGGAATAGGGATTACAACAGTATGCCTGTAGTACATCTATGGGAATGATATGTTGGTGATGCAGATGGTAGGATGGAGGTATGGGGAGTAGGGATTACAACAGTAGGCCTGTAGTACATCTCTGGGAATGACATGTTGGTGATGCGGATGGAGGGATGGAGGTATGGGGAATAGGGATTACAACAGCAGGCCTGTAGTACATCTGCAGTCTTGACATGTTGGTGATGCAGATGGGAGGATGGAGGTATGGGGAATAGGGATTACAACAGTAGGCCTCTAGTACATCTGTGGTTTTGACATGTTGGTGATGCAGATGGGGGGAATGGAGGTATGGGGAATAGGGATTACAACAGTAGGCCTGTAGTACATCTGTGGTCTTGACATGTTGGTGATGCAGATGGAGGGATGGAGGTATGGGGAATAGGGATTACAACAGTAGGCCTGCAGTACATCTGTGGGAATGACATGTTGGTGATGCGGATGGGAGGATGGAGGTATGGGGAATAGGGATTACAACAGTAGGCCTGTAGTACATCTGTGGTCTTGACATAGGTTTATACTAGGCTATCTGCCCAAGTGCATTTACAAGCCTAGCCCATAGTTTTGTGGCTTACGCCACCCCTTTAGTATGGGGAACTATACCCATTAACCATTAGGCCACCCTCCCAACCCCAAATATTTTTACCACCATGCATTTTACTGGTAAGTCTTGAACTCCAGACCCTGTGCACTACAGTCAGAGCAACACACCACTATGCCATATAAGTAGGCCTGTAGTACATCTGTGGTCTTGACATGTTGGTGATGCAGATGGGAGGATGGAGGTATGGGGAACAGGGATTACAGCAGTAGGCCTGTAGTACATCTGTGGTCTTGACATGTTGGTGATACTCTGCTGTCCAGCAGCTACAGGCAGGCCTCTCAACTGTCCCTGCTTTGAATAAAATCACAGCTCTGCCCCTGTTACTCCCTCCTACAATGATCGGCTGTTGTAGGAAAGCTAGTGGATTATGAGTTAGACATATCAAAATATTGACAATAAGTAAGGGTGTACACAGCTGTAATATCAAACAATGTACTGTAATCCGCCTCCTCTCAGTCTGTCAATGTCACACAGAAATAGTTCTGACATTGTAAAGGTATCCTTGACTATCCCTGATGGACTCTGGCTAGGTCACAGTTTTGTTGACATTTGTACCTCATTGCTTGATAACTATGGCTAACATACCTGAGAACCCCTTACAGCAGGAATTCAGGTCATAGCCATCATTATTGGGGGGGTGGGGCACAGGCCCAAATTCACTGACAGAGTATACATATTGGCCATACAAAGTAAGGGTATAAATAGACAACAGATATTACTGTAGCATAAGTGTTTTCTGAAAGGTCTGTTGTGTGACAGCCAGATTCTCTATATTCTCACAACAACCATCAATGATTGGCCAAACATTTGTCAAGACATCCACATGTATGTGCCAAAAGGATGACATCTATGAGGCACACATTCAAATTCCAGAAACATCCGTGTAGTGGAGAGGTATGATGCCTATAGGGAAGATATACTACAGCAGGTTTGCATTGCTGACTGTCATTCGGGCACACTGGTGTTGCTGGACTGTCCCCATATAGTTGCTGCAATAGCACACAGCTATTTGTCTGACAGTGGCTGTATGACATACTAGTCGGACTTTGCCCAGAAGGGATAACCACAGTAGACTGCAGTGATGGGTGTAAAGACATACAGCAGACTCTGTCACAGCACACAGGGACATAACTGGTATTGCTACTAACTTGGTGATAGCCACACGTGTAGTATGTTGATTGACTGCGGGGTATGATGTGTGATGGAGTGGTGGCTAGTAAAGCCCATTTTTGGTTGTCCAGGGTCTGTACATAGTGGACATCCATGCATGTGGTCCTGTAGTGTGTTCTCCTGTTGTTATCTTGCAGGTACAATGTATTGCCAGAGACATCCTCCATTTTTATCTGCAGAAAATGATGCTATAGTGATGCCCTCAGAGTCAACCTTCACATTCTGATGTCATGGGGTTGACACAATCATGAACAGCGGGCAGCATTGTGAGACAACCTTGTGAGGGCAGTTAAAGATATTGGCCTACAGAACAGGACCTATGAGCAGGTTTGACACTGGGCCACAGACATGGTCAATGTCACACATCAAATGGCACAGCTGCTGTTGCCAGGGATCGTGCTGCCACCAGTGGAGGGCCTGCAACACAGCAACCACTCTCAGCCACAGAAGAATTCTTGGTGAACTTAGGATCATCCCACAGCTCCCAGCCAACCATCACGTCATACATCCTGGAGGTGGGTGCCACAGTATCCACATCACAGAGGAGCATCCAGGTAAGCCGACTCTGTTCACCAGTATAATACATTTGCAGTCATTATGGAAGGCTCTACAGACCAGTACATGGGTGTCATGTCTATCTGCATTGGAAGAGGGGGAGTTGGCTTTTCACCACAGGTGTGCACAGATGCTCAGAAGGTCAGCAATATAGCCAGTATCATATTAGCTAATGTACATGTGGATATATGCACATATCACCTTGTAACACTGCAACATAAAGTGTTGCTGACAATACCTCTCTCTTACCTTTCACAGGTATGTCAGGTGTGGCTGGAGTTTGTGGTCCTGTACCTGGTAAGTGTCATACTGTTGTTTTGCCTGATCAGATATACCCTATGAATGTTAAGGGCTGCCATTTTGCCTTTTGCACAAGTGTTCTGCTTAGCTAGAGTAGAATAATTGTATGTTCTGCCTAGCTAGAGTAGAATAATTGTATGTTCCATTTTGAAACTACCACATAAAAGTTATGGAAAATCTCTCATATCATACCACTTCATAAGGGCAGCCCATCTAGACACATAAATAACTACCGTCCCATCTCCATTCTATCCCCCCCTTGCCAAAATTCTAGAGAAATGTATCCATAAACAACTTATGCATCACTTCACTACCAACCACCTACTCTCCACCACCCTGCATGGCATCAGGCCTAAACAAAGTACTAACTCACCCGTAATAACCTTTACAGAGGCCATTCCCCACCTCAAAAATAAAGGACAACTAGTCAGCCATTTTCATAGATATGTCAAAAGCTTTTGATACAGGGTCCCATCAGCAGCTCCTCAACAAACTTGCCACTTACAGTCTCAATACCACACCCCTAACATGGTTTCACAGTTATCTATCTGACCGTTAACAGGCCACTAAATGGGCAAACAGCCTCTCCCTACTATTACCAGTCACTACAGGGGTACCACAAGGCTCCATACTTGGGCCCCTTCTCTTCATAATATTCACCAACAACCTATATACTGCCACCCAACATGCCATCATCATCCAATATGCAGATGACTCCTCCCTTATCTGCTCAGCCCACTCCCCACAAGAACTCCAATACAAAATGCAATCATCATTCCAAGACATTGAAAAGTACCTCACCAGCCACCAACTCATCCTAAATCCAAATAATACCAATCTCACAATTTTCTCTAATAAATCTTTGAAATCCAGTACCCAATACCTCTACACTATCTAACAACGGTACAAAAATCAAACCCACCAATCAGACCAAGCTACTAGGAGTAACCATAGATGACTCACTAAAATTTGATAAACACATCTATCTGACCTTCAAAAAAATCCACTCTAAACTAGGCGCTGTATACAGGGTTTAACGTTATCTTACACAACAAGCTGGACTGGCCACTGCAAGATACCACTTGCTATCTACCCTCCTATACTGCTATGAGGTCTTTACTAACCTATCAAAAACTGACCTAAATAAACTAGACTCCTGCTATAACAGGCTAGCTAAGTATGTCACCAACCCACAGAACACACCACTGCATTGCTCTCTGACAGCTCAACTGGCTAGAACCTCCCAACCTATTAGTACTAAAACAACTTTCACTCGCCCATAAAATCATATTCAACCCTACTGACTGAACAGCTCTATCAAACCTAGTCCAGCCAAACACAAACTGTAGACTCCTCAGGTCATCCAACAAACTAATGCTAAAAGTAACCCAATCTCACAGCTATCACAGAGACTCCCTCTACTCCCATAAAATAGCCAAAGATTGGAACACCCTTCCTTAACAGATAACTAAAAACCCCAACTTGTCCACATTTAAAACTGCCCTGAAAGACTATTTAAATGATAATTGGTTATGCCCCTGTATTGCTCCCAACTAATATTCTTCCTATTTTTTCCTCTCATCTCACACATGATAGCCAAAATAGTGCTCATCCCACATAGGGCTATCCCACTATCTGTCTTATCTTGATTAATCTTTGTTCCTTCAGATGATCTAACTTGTAAAACTACATGACCAGTTTTGGTCTTAAAGAAGTGACTCACCTTGTAAAGCTACATGACTTATGTACCTCATATATATTGTAAAAAAAAAAAAAATAGAATTCCTATATGCCTGAAACATGCATGTTTATATTGTATTCTCTTATTATATTTGGATCCTATTCACGTAGTCAAACATTTACAAGTTCGAACCTCATATTAAGACCATAGATTCAAAATTGTAAAAGTTCGAGCATTTCAATGGAAATCTCTGTAAGGGGAGGTTTGCATTTGCTTCAATGTGGTGCAATCTTGGAGTTGGTATATTTAAGTAGCGGGGGGGTGGAGTGCAGGGGGGCTTGCCACCCTATTTAAAACCTTCAGGTAAGTTTTTTTTTTTTTTTTTTTTGGTTACATTGTCAAACTTTTAAAGTTTGAACATATGGTGTTGACCATATGGTGTTCAAACTTTTAAATGTTTGATAACGTGATATAGGCCCATTATATTTTGCTATAATATTTTTGTTAAGCTCATTTACATATTGTTAGCAATGTACTACTTAAACAAAGTTTACTGTTTGTACCATAATAATGTACTTCTTTTTTGTGGAGCTTTTCTCCCCAAGTCTCCACTGAAAATAGTTTTTTTCGACCCAGTCGGACACTACCCGGTTAACAAATGTAAATAAAATAAAATAAAATAATTATAAAGTTTATTTATAATAAGGTTCCACCACAGGGGGTTATTATTAAATTTACTAATGTATGTATTTTTCTGGGGTTAGACACGTATACTCAGTTGCCTACATATGCATAGAATTTGGCAGTAAAGGATTCCACAAAATCAGTGTGGTCATCAAGCTAGAAGAAGCTTTAGATTTAACTAGGTTATTACTCAATTTTAAAATAGTAACCTTTCCATAATCTCTAAATTCCATGGTATTGGAAGAGGTTTCCTGATTCACTCATGTTGAATGTGATTGATTTGTAGTCTGATTTGACAAGGGAATTGGTTAAGGTGTGGATAAACTGGTCCAGACAGTTTGTACTGATGAATTCCAAAACTTCCTGGGCATACAAGTTTAAAGATTTATAAGTCTCCTAGTTAATGGAGGAGAAGGGTTGAAGTCTCCTAGGATAATGGTGTTTGGCTTAAAGCACAGGTACTTTATACTAGTTAGGTAGGTGATGTTGGCTAAGGGGCATATAGTGAGGCTCCTGTAGTAAACTGTGACATGATAATGGGTTTTGTTAATAGTAAGCTGGATGTGGAGGTGTTTCAGGTTATCTTTGCTAAGGAGTCTGCAGGTGATTTTTGTAAGACTCTGAAGACATCACCGCACTTATTAATCCTTCATTGTTATGGGTCTTGGAGGCATTTCATACACAATAGTGCACTTATTAATCCTTCATGTTATGGGTCTTGGAGTCTTTTTATAGACAATAGTGCACTTACTAATCCTTCATTGTTATGGGTCTTGGAGGCTTTTCATACCAATAGTGCACTTATTAATCCTTCATTGTTATGGGTCTTGGAGGCTTTTCATGCACAATAGTGCAGTTATTAATCCTTCATTGTTATGGGTCTTGGAGGCTTTTCATACACAATAGTGAACTTATTAATTCTTCATTGTTATGGGTCTTGGAGTCTTTTCATACACAATAGTGCACTTATTAATCCTTAATTGTTATGGGTCTTGGAGGCTTTTCATACACAACAGTGCAGTTATTAATCCTTCATTGTTATGGGTCTTGGAGGCTTTCATACACAATATTGCAGTCATTAATCCTTCATTGTTATGGGTCTTGGAGGCTTTTCATTCACAATAGTGCAGTCATTAATCCTTCATTGTTATTGGTCTTGGAGGCTTTTCATACACAATAGTGCACTTATTCATCCTTCATTGCTATGGGTCTTGGAGGCTTTTCATACACAATAGTGCACTTATTAATCTTTCATTGTTACAGGTCTTGGAGGCTTTTCATACACAATAGTGCACTTATTAATCCTTCATTGTTACGGGTCTTGGAGGCTTTTCATACACAATAGTGCACTTATTAATCCTTCATTGTTATGGGTCTTGGAGGCTTTTCATACTCAATAGTGCACTTATTAATCCTTCATTGTTATGTGTCTTGGGGGCTTTTCATACACAATAGTGCACTTATTAATCCTTCATTGTTATGGGTCTTGGAGGCTTTTCATACACAATAGTGCACTTATTAATCCTTGGAAATAAGGCAGCACATGATGACATGTCAGCACAGCAGAAATATGTCATCAGCATGGTACAGCACTATAAGTGCATGGCTCCATAGGTTCCTATGTGTATAACAGGCTAACAAGGACAATGGTGGGATTCAGCATACTCATGCATCCCTACTCTGTGAGAAGGTCTGCTACCCTTCATAACTGCCATAAGCATGGTCCTTCATAAGGACTTTCCACATCTTCAGTATGTGTTAAATGGAAATCATCTGCAATGAGTGTCATTGCTACCTGTGGCATATAGACCACTCAGAGGTGATGTCTGCCTTACATACAGGGGAATGTGTGACCCTGCTTGATTGCATATGATGCCTATCTGTAGGAAGCATAGTAGATGGATGACTCACTGTAAGGACATTAACCTAGTATGTTATATCAGTACTACATGCTTGTGGGAGAGATTTTTCCAGCCGACTGAAACACACCCTTGGAACAGAACCCTGCCTAATGGCATACAGAGCACCTCAGTACATGTCCGCACAAGCCATCTGTCTGGTTGGCTGGGTGACTGCCATCTCAACACAAAATTCTGTGTGTGCCCCTCTTGGACTGGGACAATATGTGCTGATCCTGTAACTATGGGTATGATGGGTATGGTGATATCTATGATCATGAGGGCTGCATGACCATTATTCTAGTTCATTTCAAACATCATATGGTTCCATAACATGATGTGAAATGCTCCAAAAGGCTCACACACAAACATGGCTACACTGAGGTTAGCACCACTTCCAATCACTGCATACTGGACAAGCTAAGGCATGCACATAGTGCACATTGGATGTATGTAGATGTGAACACTTACCAATGTAATGGTACATACTACAGATTGCTGTATGTGTTGCACACAAGATACCTCATGTCTGCTAGTACTATCAGTTTAGTACATATTATGCTTGATGACATAAGCAGGCCTTGCTGTGGTCAGTTCTTTGGGGGTCACATCACAAGGTACAAATAAAAGACTCAAGCTGCAAATAAAAGACTGCAAAACCCTATTTATATCTAGGTTACCAAAGTTACAACATATGGATATATACATACACACCAAGTGGGCTGGAGTGAGATTAGAATCCCTACCTATCTAGGCTTATACATTATAGATCACAGTACTTATCACATGCACCACTGTTTACCAGCTGTCAATGCAGTATCAGACTTAGTCTTAACGGTGGCTGACATCATACACACCAAGTGGGGTGGAGTGAGATTAGAATCCCTACCTATGTAGGCTTATATACTATAGATCACAGTGTTATCACATGTGTAACAGCTTATCTCTAATACTACACTGACAGCTGGTAGTCTTAAGGTGGCTGACATCATTAGGCTTGTAGAAGAGGGCAGTTTGGAAGCCAGCAGCAAGTTACAGGACCAAAAAGTGCATAACCATTGCAGGTGGATAGTCCATGAGAGCATGTTCATTGTTTTCTAGGGCACACACACACACACACACACACACACACACACACACACACACGCACATGTACATGCGCGCGCACACACACACACACACACACACACACACACACACACACACACACACACACACACGCACACACACACACACACACACACACACACACACATGCATTATCAAGTGGGAAGTGGGCTGGAGTGAGATTAAATCCCCTACCTATCTTGGCTTATACACTATAGATCACAGTACTTGTTGCATACTCCACAGGTTAAGTTGGTTCCAGATATGATTGCAGGCACAGTACTTGTGCATTACACAAACTAGGCTTATATTGAACCACATCTGTGCCCTGCAGAGTGATATTGCTTCGTACTGTTATCTGCATCTAGTATCCTAGCAGTGAGATAACTGTTGTTATCCTAGCTATGTGTATACAGTTACAGTATGGCCATATGTGGCTGTTTGCACTTAGACAGGCAAGCCTGTGGGCAGGAACAATATGTCTTGTCAATGAGTGTGTTGACACAATTATACATTACACCACCTGCTCACCTGTGTCTGTCTATGTAGTAACATCCAGCAGGCACAGGGGTCTGTAGGTAAGTGGATTATGTATTGTTGCACCCTTAGTTTGGATGCTTTGAGCAACAGTATGGATGTGTGATAGTGCAGATTTACTCACCATTATTAGGGTATATGTCAGACAATACAGACATCCACACACATATTTCTGTATATAACAGGGATATGTATATATAAATGTGGCTGTGTGTGTGTATGATATGTATATGTCTTATTGGTATATGTCTATTTGACACTACACAGTGATAGATATAGTATGCGTGTGAGAGAAATAGTGACAGACAGATATGTATACGTATATGTCTGTATGTATAGACATTTATACATAACAGGTCATTTCGATAAAGGGGCAACAGAATTGTTCTCATTTTAACTAAGTGTACGGGCATGCCCAGTGGGACTGTCAGTACTAATAAGTGAATCCAGGCCACACCGACCTGCACTCCAGTCCGGGATTTTGTATATTACTGATATTAACATCCATCCCTGTTTCTGCAGTACTGCACTTTACTCAAAATGTCCACAGCATTCCCCAGCTATCTGCTGTACTTAATCTGTGACTGAGACTGATAATGTTACACCACCAACAGACTTACAGTCTGCATACCTCTCAACTGACCTGATGTTCACAGAATGTCTAGAGTTTTGACTCATATGTTTGGACTGTTCCTCATATATTTGTGGACTTCTGGGGAATTATTGAATATTGATGTCGATACATTCTAGTAACTACAGACACACATTTGTTTTTCAGACTTTATATTCTTCAGAAATATGAAGTAATGCAACACCTTTAATTCCAGAAAGTTTCTAGGTTTACGTTACCAATATTTAAAATATGTCCCTATATTTGGTCCTTTGTCCCCCCAATCTTCATGGCTTTGTCCAGATTTCTTGCACTAAGAGGGTCAGAGCTATGACAGTCTGTGAAAACACCAACATAGTACTAACTCACTTGCAAAAGATGTGAGCAATTCCAGATTAAACCAGCAACACCATCAACCATGCTAGCTTCCCTAGTCCATTGAGCCCCACAGGTCACTAGACAGAGAGGAGTCATTCATCACACAGTCAACAACATACATATATACATTGTTATCCTGTGCAAGGAGAGACATACAATGTGTGAGCAGTATCTATGCTACAGCCCTGAGATTGCCTGGTCCACTGATATACCATTGCTGATTTTCTGTTGGGTGCACTGCTGTGTTGGGGTGGGGGAACAACAGCACGTGATCAGCTGGGGTAGACAGTTGTCCAAATATCATGTGAGCTCACTGTTTCACACCTCCCTTGCCTGATGTCGTGAATATTCCAACCATGAGGGCTAGTGAATATTAAGGAACGCACTATTGGACTGGGTATCTGCAGTCCCATGTGGATGTTACATCTCTCCAAATAGCCCACTATATTTCCTTGCATAACAGCAGCAGATCCATTCATACAATACCTTATTATAGTAATCCTTACAATTAGTGTGAAGGTTAGAGACTTACCATGCAAATTCAGCAGTTGACAGAACTATAGTTCAGGGCTGGCTGTATGTGATACAAGCAGTACACAACCAATACATGGATAGGTACAGGTTGTGTGGGTTGCTGGTATCAGCTATTTTAATATATGTATGTGAGTAGGAGTAAAGTGTCAGTCCTCAGGGCCTTAGGTTATCAGTGAATGTGCTATGCATTGTCTCTTAGCCAGTGCCAGGGCATACTGAGCACTCCTACTTCTGCCTACAGGGACATCATTAGGGGGCTCCTCTGCCGAGTCCTTCTGTGAATGTGGCTGTGGTGTCCTAGGCACTGGTGGGGGGCTGTCTTTCCCTTCCCTTTGTGATTCTGCTGCAGCTGTTTCTGGAAAATTATATTCTGTAGCATGGCACATACTGTGAACACATATGCATGTGTGGCTGGAGAGTACTGCAGAGCTCCACCACATATATCATGTCACTGGAACCGGGACTTCAGCAGCCCAAACACACACTCTATGATGTTCCTAGTTTGTACATGTGCCTTATTATGGCATTCTTCCATAGGTGTATGTGCATTTCTGATGGGTGACATCATCCACAGTTCCAGGGCGTAGCCAGATATGGAAGTTGTGATAACTACCAGGGTTGCCAACACACACACATTCATGATAATGCCCTGGGCATTGCATATGACCTGGCAGTTGATGGAGTGGTACCCCTTGCGGTTGACATAGATTCTACCCTCCTCACTGGTTGGTGCCTTGATTTATACATGAGTGCAGTCTATGGCACCCAGTAACTCATGGTAGTGTGCTACATGGTAGGGGTGGGAGGCTGGCATAATTGTTAAGGTGTTTACCTTATAGACATAAACTGCAGCATTTGATTCTTACTTGGTGTAATTGGCTAGACTTAAGATGGCCTACAAGGGCAGTTAGTCTAGTACTAATCAATGAACCTATGAATGTATGGTATAAGTATTGCATATTGCCGGCCCTTGTCTCAGGGGTGAGGGGAAAATAAATGTGCACACTGGCATGTGGTAGCATGGCATCCAGAAACTGGTGGAGTACCCCAGGTGGTGATGCCTGTGAGACCCCCATCATGTCCCCAGTTGGTCTTAGGAAGGTACCTGCGGCTATTATCCTAAAGGCTATACTGTACAGACATTTGTTTCCACTGGGATGGGTTACCCTCTGTTGGCTCTGGGTATGAGTGAACAGTGGCAGAGCTCAGTGAGTTCTTGTAGTATGTCCCTGTCTACCCTGTGCCAGTCTACAATCTCCAGTTCATGTAGCTCCTGGAAGGTAACCCTGGGCCTGAACACCCTTCTCCTTCTCAGTCTAGGCATATTGTCAGCAGCACTGACATCACCATCTAGCACATACAGATGTAGCAGAGCTGCAGCAGCCCCAGACATTCTACAATCTCCAGCTCATGTAGCTCCTGGAAGGTTACCCTGGGCCTGAACACCCTTCTCCTTCTCAGTCTAAGCATATTGTCAGCAGCACTGACATCACCATCTAGCACATACAGATGTAGCAGACCTGCAGCAGCCCCAGGCATTCTACAATCTCCAGCTCCTGTAGCCCCTGGAAGGTTACCCTGGGCCTGAACACCCTTCTCCTTCTCAGTCTAAGCGTGTTGTTAGCAGCATCAGCCCTGACCTCAGCATCTAGCACATACAGATGTAGCAGGCCTGCAGCAGCCCCAGGCATTCTACAATCTCCAGCTCATGTAGCTCCTGGAAGGTTACCCTGGGCCTGAACACCCTTCTCCTTCTCAGTCTAGGCATATTGTCAGCAGCAGCACTGACCTCAGCATCTAGCACATACAGATGGAGCAGACCTGCAGCAGCCCCAGACATTCTACAATCTCCAGCTCATGTAGCTCCTGGAAGGTTACCCTGGGCCTGAACACCCTTCTCCATCTCAGTCTAGGCCTACTGTCAGCAGCAGCACTGACCTCAGCATCTAGCACATACAGATGTAGCAGAGCTGCAGCAGCCCCAGACATTCTACAATCTCCAGCTCATGTAGCTCCTGAAGGTTACCCTGGGCCTGAACACCCTTCTCCTTCTCAGTCTAGGCATATTGTCAGCAGCACTGACCTCAGCATCTAGCACATACAGATGTAGCAGACCTGCAGCAGCCCCAGGCATTCTACAATCTCCAGCTCATGTAGCACCTGGAAGGTTACCCTGGGCCTGAACACCCTTCTCCTTCTCAGTCTAGGCATATTGTCAGCAGCACTGACCTCAGCATCTAGCACATACAGATGGAGCAGACCTGCAGCAGCCCCAGACATTCTACAATCTCCAGCTCATGTAGCTCCTGGAAGGTTACCCTGGGCCTGAACACCCTTCTCCTTCTCAGTCTAGGCATATTGTCAGCAGCACTGACCTCAGCATCTAGCACATACAGATGTAGCAGACCTGCAGCAGCCCCAGGCATTCTACAATCTCCAGGTCATGTAGCTCCTGGAAGGTTACCCTGGGCCTGAACACCCTTCTCCTTCTCAGTCTAGGCATATTGTCAGCAGCACTGACCTCAGCATCTAGCACATACAGATGTAGCAGGCCTGCAGCAGTCCCAGGCATAATACAATCTCCAGCTCATGTAGCTCCTGGAAGGTTACCCTGGGCCTGAACACCCTTCTCCTTCTCAGTCTAGGCATATTGTCAGCAGCACTGACCTCAGCATCTAGCACATACAGATGTAGCAGGCCTGCAGCAGCCCCAGGCATTCTACAATCTCCAGCTCATGTAGCTCTTGGAAGGTTACCCAGGGCCTGAACACCCTTCTCCTTCTCAGTCTAGGCATATTGTCAGCAGCACTGACCTCAGCATCTAGCACATACAGATGTAGCAGGCCTGCTGCAGCCCCAGGCATAATACAATCTCCAGCTCATGTAGCCCCTGGAAGGTAACCCTGGGCCTGAACACCCTTCTCCTTCTCTGCTTAGGTCTGTTGTCAGCAGCAGCAGCATTGACTTCAGCATCTAGCACATGGACATATAGCAGACCTGCAGCAGCCCCAGGCATTCTTTCAGTTAAAATTCCCAACTCTGTACTCCAATGGTGCAGAGTATGGGGGTAAAATCAGACTGTAGGGTGTTTGCATATTTTGTAGTGCTCTACTGTAGCTGCTGCCTGTGTGATTGGCTGCCTATGATGTATTGCACCTGTCTAGTATATCATTAACAACATTTTATGGCCCTAGTTTAAGTTAAGCAAGAGTCAGAACTAATTAATACATCATTGCCTTTTAGATATTGTCAGTAATGCGGTGCACCATGCAAACATGTGTCCTGTAGCAGTGAGTGAATACACCTCCACACTTTCATGCTGAGTATGGCAGTGTGCAGTGCAAACAGGCACAGCTAAGCTCCAGTCATCTTAGAAGTTAGTAGACACACCCTCTCCTGATGTTAGCTACCTTTTGTGTGGACACCAACATGGTTCTCTGCCTACACAGAGGGGATATGCAGACACAATTACCCCATTATGCTATTCAGTAACTCCACTTCATTTGCATAGGGATCCGTGCTCACAACCTGGAAAGTACATGCTTCCATGTTCTACCACATTAGCAACAGCACCAGTGCACCATTGTAGATACTCTACACGGAGTCCTGTAATACATTTATTTCTCATGATATTTTTTATTTTTATAATGCATACTCATGCACTGCATCATGCCATGCAAACAAGCCCACATTATTTTATTTATTATAATTTATTTACTGTTTGTTTATTTGCATATTTGTTTACCAGGAAAGTCCAACTTGGAACAAAGATGATTTTCAGCAGAGGCCCAGGCAGAAATGCTCCAGCTGCATGTCTTTGTAACATGGGAGGAAATTAAAGTACCTGGAGAAAATCCACATGAATGCAGGGAGGAAATGCAGACTCCACACAGAAGGCACTCCAGCCAAAAATCAAACTGGAGAACCTCTTGTTGTGAGGCTACAATGCTACCACTGCACCACTGCACCATCCAGCGCCATCCATAACATTTTATTTTAACATATTTTCTGTAACTTCTGAGGCACACAAAGGATAGTTTCATTCATATCTGTGTGTGCTGTGCCATTTCAGTCTATCTACTGACATTTATACAGCTCCTTTTGTCTGTCTGCATTCCTGTAAATGGAATTTTTCCATGTACACTACAGACACTGACATGGGGTCTTCAGGGCTGCCTATCTGCTTGCTGAATCACTCTACCTGTCTCATTTGCATGAGATTCACCTGCTTATGATGTGATTTGCATGCCAAGGAACTTTCTGTGTTGGCGTATGCATGTGTGCTGCTCAACAACTCTTACTGGATTGCAAACCTGCTTACATTCCTGTAAGCAGCATGGCACAGTGCCTACGTGGTAAATAAAACCATGGGGGGGGGTTAGTAAATTCCCCCCATATATTTTACACCTGCACACACAGATCTATATTTATATATTTATCTCTCTCTCTCTCTCTCTCTCTCTCTATATATATATATATATATATATATATATATATATATATACATGGGTCTACTTCATTTGACCGAAAGACCATTTGACCTAAACCCATTTGATCGAAATTTCATTTGATTGAAAACCAGTATTCAAGGCAAATAACAAGGATTTGTCCCCCTCCCCAATGTTGTGTGACCCTGGAGTTGGTATATATAGTTGGGGGGGCACAGCCCCCCACCTATTTTCATTTAAAATCTGTACTTTTTGTGTTATTTTCTTCTTTTAAAGGAAGCTAGGTGGGGGCACCCCCCTAACTATATATACCAAATCCAGGGTCGCATGACATTGGGGAGAGGGACAAATCCCAGTTTTATGTCTTCAATACTGGTTTTCGATCAAATGAAATTTCGATCAAATGGGTTTAGGTCAAATGGTCTTTCAATCAAATGAAGTCGACCCATATATATATATATATATATATATATATATATATATATATATATATATATATATATATATATATACATATAAATGGATTAGTATAGGCTGACACAATTTGTTGTTATATAATCTTAGTGGCAAACTCTCACACAAAGCCACGACAAATAGCATGCAGGTTTTCAGTTATGCACTGCACTAAACTTTGTAGAGTAAGGAGTCCATGTAAGGACTAGAGTTATTTTTTGTTAAAGCTCCAAGCAGCATTACCATGGACATGGATTTAGACAACATAAACAAGCCTTGAGGGGATAGGTGCAGATCATCCCTGGCAAAGCATTTAGGACTGTCTGCCATTTCCTGGCAGCATTATTCTTCTAAACTTTCCAGCATACAAAAACAGAATCAGGATAACATAAACGCTCAGTGCTGTGAACCATAACAAAATCTCTACTCCCTACAAGCACTCCTTACACTAGAAAACATCTAAATATACATTGTGACAGAGATCTGGTTCTTCCAGTGAAAGCACTCTATTAGTGCATGATTTCAATGCCTACCAAATATTCATATTGTGTATGAAAAGCCTCCAAGACCCATAACAATGAAGGATTAATAAGTGCACGATTGTGTATGAAAAGCCTCCAAGACCCATAACAATGAAGGATTAATGACTGCACTATTGTGTATGAAAAGCCTCCAAGACCCATAACAATGAAGGATTAATGACTGCACTCTTGTGTATGAAACGCCTCCAAGACCCATAACAATGAAGGATTAATAAGTGCACTATTGTGTATGAAAAGCCTCCAAGACCCATAACAATGAAGGATTAATAAGTGCACTATTGTGTATGAAAAGCCGCCAAGACCCATAACAATGAAGGATTAATAAGTGCACTATTGTGTATGAAAAGCCTCCAAGACTCATAACAATGAAGGATTAATAAGTGCACTATTGTGTATGAAAAGCCTCCAAGACCCGTAACAATGAAGGATTAATAAGTGCACTATTATGTATGAAAAGCCTCCAAGACCCATAAAATCAAGGATTAATAAGTGCACTATTGTGTATGAAAACCTCCAAGACCCATAACAATGAAGGATTAATAAGTGCATTATTGTGTATGAAAACCTCCAAGACCCATAACAATGAAGGATTAATAAGTGCACTATTGTGTATGAAATGCCTCCAAGACCCATAACAATGAAGGATTAATGAATGCACTCTTGTGTATGAAAAGCGTCCAAGACCCATAACAATGGAGGATTAATAAGTGCACTATTGTGTCTGAAAAACTTCCAAGACCCATAACAATGAAGGATTAATGACTGCACTCTTCTGTATGAAAAGCCTCCAAGACCCATAACAATGAAGGATTAATAAGTGCACTATTGTGTACAGAAAGCCTCCAAGACCCATGACAATGAAGGATTAATAACTGCCCTATTGTGTATGAAAAACCTCCAAGACCCATGACAATGAATGATTAATAAGTGCACTATTGTGTATGAAATGCCTCCAAGACCCATAACAATGAAGGATTAATAACTGCACTATTGTGTATGAAAAGCTTCCAAGACCATAACAATGAAGGATTAATAACTGCACTATTGTGTATGAAAAGCCTCCAATACCCATAACAATGAAGGATTAATAACTGCACTATTGTGTATGAAAACCTCCAAGACCCATAACAATGAAGGATTAATATGTGCACGATTGTGTATGAAAAGCCTCCAAGACCAATAACAACGAAGGATTAATAAGTGCACGATTGTGTATGAAAAGACTCCAAGACCCATAACAATGAAGGATTAATAAGTGCACTATTGCGTATGAAAAGCCTCCAAGGCCCATAGCAATGAAGGATTAATAAGTGCACTGTTGCATATGAAAAGCCTCCAAGACCCATAACAATGAAGGATTAATAAGTGCACTGTTGCGTATGAAAAGCCTCCAAGACCCACAACATTGAAGGATTAATAAGTGCACTGTTGCGTATGAAAAGCCTCCAAGACCCGTAACAATGAAGGATTAATAAGTACACTGTTGCGTATGGAAATCCTCCAAGACCCATAACAATGAAGGGTTAATAAGTGCACTATTTCATATGGAAAGCCTCCAAGACCCATAACAATGAAGCAGTAATAAGTGCACTATTGTGTATGGAAAGCCTCCAAAACCCATAACAATGGAGGATTAATAAGTGCACTATTGCGTATGAAAAGCCTCCATGACCCATAAAAATGAAGGATTAATAAGTGCACTATTGTGTATGAAAAGCTTCCAAGACCCATAACAATGTAGGATTAATAAAATTGCACTATTGTGTATGAATAGCCTCCAAGACCCATAACAATGCAGGATTAATAAGTGCACTATTATATATGAAATGCCTCCTAGACCCATAGCAATGAAGGATTAATAACTGCACTGTTGTGTATGAAAAGCCTCCAAGACCCATAACAATGAAGGATTAATAAGTGCACTATTGTGTATGAAAAGCCTCCAAGACCCATAACAATGAAGGATTAATAAGTTCACTATTGTGTATGAAAAGCCTCCAAGATCCATAACAATGAAGGATTAATAAGTGCACTATTGTGTATGAAAAGCCTCCAAGAACCATAACAATGAAGGATTAGTAAGTGCACTATTGTGTATGAAAAGTCGCCAAGACCCATAACAATGAAGGATTAATAAGTGCACTATTGTGTATGAAAAGCCTCCAAGACCCATAACAATGAAGGATTAATAACTGCAATATTGTGTATGAAAAGCCTCCAAGACCCATAATAGTAAAGGATTAATAACTGCACTATTGTGTATGAAAAGCTTCCAAGACCCCTCACAATGAAGGATTAATAAGTGCACTATTATGTATGAAAAGCCTCCAAGACCCATTATAATGAAGGATTAATGACTGCACTATTGTGTATGAAAAGCCTCCAAGACCCATAACAATGAAGGATTAATAAGTGCACTATTGTGTATGAAAAGCCTCCAAGACCCATAACAATGAAGGATTAATAACTGCACTATTGTGTATGAAAAGCCTCCAAGACCTATAACAATGAAGGATTAATAACTGCACTATTGTGTATGAAAAGCCTCCAAGACCCATAACAATGAAGGATTAATAAGTGCACTATTGTGTATTAAAAGCCTCCAGGACCCATAACAATGAAGGATTAATGACTGCACTATTGTGTATGAAAAGCCTCCAAGACCCATAACAATGAAGGATTAATAAGTGCACTATTGTGTATGAAAAGCCTCCATGACCCATAACAATGAAGGATTAATAACTGCACTATTGTGTATGAAAAGCCTCCATGACCCATAACAATGAAGGATTAATAAGTGCACTATTGTTCAAGGAACTCAACACTAGAAGAAAGACAGCACCAAAAACTATTCCCAGAACAAACCACGATCGACGAATATGTCACAAAGAACTTCTTTTATTGAAATACAAAACGAATGTTGAGCACTTTCATCTACCCAATGTAGATTTCATCAGAACACTGAATATATCAAACCTTGTATCTTAAATACACCACCTGACCAATTAAACTACCATTAAGTTTTAAAGACATAAGAACATAGATTTGGTAAAGCCCATACTAACATCCTTCTAAATATTATCAGTATTAATAATGGTTAAAAAATGCCTAAAACATCATCAAAATTCAATCATGTAATAAAAGTTCTCTATCGGGGGAATATGAACCATACCCCAACTCTAATAATACATACTAGATGAATGTTTCATATAAAATATGACAAATGCATGGAGTGCATAAAAGGAACAATATCAAATGTAAGATATAATCCTACAGTAAATACTAATTACATAACAAATACAATATATAGTTATGACCTGCCTAAATATATTGTGCATTACCAAAGTATATAAATGCCTATATTTAACAATGAAAAATTATTTTATATACATATTTGATTGAGTGAATATGTATATATGTCTATATGTCTCTCTCTGACAAAACTACAACATTGTTAATTTCTTATAATGGGCTTAGTAGGAATATTTTCATTGATACCTGGTGGAATTGCCACATTTAGCTTTAACTGCCATTTGATCTGTTTTTCCCCCAAAATTGCCTTGATGTTACCCCCCTGGGGTTGTTCCTAACTACTTCAAGAATGGCAAATTTGAAGAATTTCTATTGGATGATCGAATCACGTTTGAACTGTACAATTTTTTAAAAGTAGAGTACCCCATAATGGCAACTATAGTAGGAATTCTCAAAATACACAAAAAACATCAGGGATCCTCCTTTTAGACCCATTATCTCAGGAAGTCATAGCAAGGCCTTTCCATTTGGTAAGGTCATTGATCAATGGTTAAAGCATATCTACAAGTTGATACCACACATTATTAAGAACTCCTGGGAATTTATAGGGAAGTTCAAACAAGACATATGGGACCCCAATTTATTATTTGTTACCATAGATGTAAAGGATTTGTTTTCGTGCATACCTAAAGTGGACGGGGTGACTCGATTTATTAACAGTCTGAATTAATACAGTCAATTACAATGGGACAAGATTGATACACTAACAGAATTCATCAATATTGTGCTAGATAATAACTTCATATTCCTTGAAGGGGAGTATTACAAACAAATAGCTGGTGTAGCTATGGGGGCTGCTTGTGCCCCCATATATGCCAATCTCGTCCTATTGGATTGGGAGGAGGAATTTGTATTGGAATCACCCTGGAAGGAGTACATATGTTGTTATGTCAGGTACCTGGATGACTTATTCATCCTTTGGAAGGGGGATGAGGAGAAATTGATGAATTTCATCGATTACATCAATGGTAGTACTTCCTACTTGCAATTTACTTATAACATCAGTAAGACAGGAATAAATTATCTTGACACTTACATATTCAGCGATGGACACACTTTTCAGTCTAAAATCTATAGGAAAGACACTTTTTGCAATGCCTATTTAGAGTTTTCCAGTAATCATCCCTATACGCAGAAAAGAAGTATTTTAAAGGGGCAATGCATAAGGGTTGCTAGGATGACCTCCAAAAAGGAAGATATGATTCTTGAGATGGCCTTTATTGGCAAACTATTAAGACAGAGAGGTTATCCTGAGGCCATGATCAAGGACATCACCGAATATGTTATACGAGAATGGGGTAATAAATATATACCTATCTTGGGCAAGTGTTTATTGTCAACCAGTGCAAATGAATGTAGCACATCAGGATATCACAGGTCATATATAATACAATTTGGACATCATGTAGGGGAAGTGAGAAAGATTGTAGATAGTAATTGGAATATTCTTACTAGTGATGAAGGAATTTGTGATAGAGTGGGTGAGAAATCAACATATGTATATAAAACAAGGATGAATTTAAAAAAAATGATTGACATTAGGTCTAATCACAGAGATAATTCCGAAAACACCCATAGGACAGGGACTAAGCAATGCGGACACTGCAACCAGTGCCCTTCCATTTTACAAGTGGAGTGTATTAGTTTAGAGAATATTATTAGAAGTAGGATTTATCTTTGTAAGGGAAATTGCCAGACCCAACATGTTGTCTATATAGGAAAGTGCATGTCCTGTCCAAGTTTTTATGTTGGAAAAACGGACAGGAAATTATGTAATAGAATTTACGATCATTTGTATTGCATAAAAAAGAAGGATATGAATAATGCACTATACAGACATTTAGCTGGTAGTGCTGGTTGTAACACCTTAAAATTTGCCATTCTTGAAGTAGTTAGGAACAACCCCGGGGGGGGGTAACATCAAGGCAATTTTGGGGGAAAAAGAGATCAAATGGCAGTTAAAGCTAAATGCGGCAATTCCACCAGATATCAATGAAAATATTCCTACTAAGTCCCTTATAAGAAATTAACAATGTTGTAGTTTTGTCAGAGAGAGACATATAGACATATATACATATACACTCAATCAAATATGTATATAAAATAATTTTTCATTGTTAAATATAGGCATTTATATACTTTGGTAATGCACAATATATTTAGGCAGGTCATAACTATATATTGTATGTGTTATGTAATTAGTATTAACTGTAGGATTATATCTTACATTTGGTATTGTTCCGTTTATGCACTCCATGCATTTGTCATATTTTATATGAAACATTCATCTAGTATGTATTATTAGAGTTGGGGTATGGTTCATATTCCACCGATAGAGAACTTTTATTATATGATTGAATTTTGATGCTGTTTTAGGCATTTTTTAACCATTATTAATACTGATAATATTTAGAAGGCTGTTTATATGGGTTTTACCAAATCTATGTTCTTATGTCTTTAAAACTTAATGGTAGTTTAATTGGTCAGGTGGTGTTTTAGGCGGGAATTTTAAAGTATTTATGAGACAAGGTTTGATATATTCAGTGTTCTGATGAAATCTACATTGGGTAGATGAAAGCGCTCAACCTTCGTTTTGTATTTCAATAAAATAAGTTCTTTGTGACATATTCGTGGATCGTGGTTTGTTCTGGGAACAGTTTTTGGTGCTGTCTTTCTTCGAGTGCACTATTGTGTATGAATAGCCTCCAAGACCCATAACAATGAAGGATTAATAACTGCACTAGTGTGTATGAAAAGCACAGTAAATACAGTAATTATTATATTTGTAACATTTTGTAAACAACTTACAATATCTCAGCAACCACGCAACTTACATACATACTGTCAGCAGCATTTTATTCATCTAGCAGAGAGCTTTCATACAAGGCTAAGGAAAAATGTGAACATTATATCTATATCTATGTAAATTAATATCATAAAAAACAACAGTTAATATCTATTTACCTGCACTAGACAGAGGTCAAATATTAATGCAGTTAAGTTTGCCATTGTGTCTGCTTTAAGATGAAGTCTTTTAAAAACTTGAACATAGGATGGCTTTGGAATGATTGATGCACATATGAACAATCAATATTTGACACCTAGAGGCATCAGTAGGAGGTAACTGCAAATGCACCTGGAGGTGTCACTTGGATGTAATGAGTTAAACATGCTTCCCATCAGCAGGTGATTACTGCTAAACCAATCTGTGGTTCTGAAATGCTAACTGCAACCAACACAGATGCTTTGCACTTTCATCAGCCAATGGCCTGCAACCACTGTTAAATGTATAATGCATTCATGTAGATTAGGGCCCCTTTTTGATATGTTGCGCTGGCCATTACTGTGGTGAGGAGACTAGATCATCACAGAGGGTAGGTCTGCAGCAGACACCTTTATATAGAGATGGGTGTGCTACAGGCTGCAGTTTCTGCTGCAAGTAATAGACATAGGCAGAGAATGTGAGCACTTTGGAGGAAAACAAGCTGTAGGAATAACTGTGTGAGCTGTGTCAGCCTTGTTGTAGAGCCAGCCTCAGAGTAAGAGTATCCTCTACACTCCAATAAAGGCATGTGTTTAAGGGAAGTATGTTAGGCAACAGTATCACTAGCAGAGTACTAGGCAACATGTTTGGTGTGTCCTTGAGCAGGATGGAGTGTATATATATATATATATATATATATATATGTGTGTGTGTGTGTGTGTGTGTGTGTGTGTGTGTGTGTGTGTGTATGTGTGAATATGTCCACCATTTGGTCAAATGCCAGGCCATGTATTACAGTCTGGTGGTAATTTGCAGCATGTATGAGGACAGTCCTTGTTACAAGCAGGGATTCAAAAGTGTATGTTCATTGTTCAGCTTTGGTAAGCTGAACTGTGACTCTGAATGGATTGTGTGGTGCACTGCGATATTAGTGGCCCTTATTCACAGTACCTGTGTTGACATTATCTGTGAATGCATATTACTGCATGACGTGACAGTTTATACCAGATACATTTGCTATAGGGATATGTGAAGTGTGTTCCTACCTGCAGCCCTGTGACCTCCATCAGTTAAAAGCAGTCAATTCATTTTGCATGCATTGTGTGGATAAAGAGTGCACAACTCTGTCATTAATTGCTGGCTTCAGAATACTGAAAATTCAGTGCTGCACACCCATGGATTTGAACCCATGGTTGTGTGTGACAAAAATGTACTGTTTACAATATATTTAACAGACTGATCTACTGAATCAGTGCTGCAACAGGTGTATTTGCAAGATGTATATGCACACCTACAGGCTGTGACAATCATGTTCTGCATCCATCAGTATGTGCAGGGCTTTATATGGATGTATTTCGCACCACATTCCCAGTTGCACATGTATTTTGTCATTAATGCCTTAGCAGGTGTCTTTATACATTCTGCTGTTAAAAGGGCATGTTTACCTGCTATCAGAGGCCTCACTTGCATCCATTATTCTGTTTTTGGCTTTGTAGTGGTGTGCTATTGCACCAGAGTCCCAGGGACACTCCCATTTTTTTCCATTAGATTTTATTCAAGTTTGCATGGCGCAGCACGGTGCACAGCTGCACTGAAACATGCTTAATGACTGTAAGTGGCAATTACTATGTTTTTTAAAGCACTTGTTTTAAGTAAGAGCTGTGTGGTGTGGCAGGTTAATGCAGTAGCATGCAAGTGCGATGGTCTTGAGTTTGAAACATTGGACAGCTGTTTATTTTGTAAATGTGTAATACAATCTTAAGAACACATATAAACAATATAGCTCTATTTAGCTGAGCTTAGTTAAGCTGCACTAAGCTGGGAACCACCCAGCATCACATTAAAAAATATAAAGAAAAGAAAAATGGGGAGATAGGAAAGTGGTGAAATGGGGTGGAAGTAAGGGGAAAACATAGTGGAAGACAGGTAGGGTTGTGCAGGAAGGGTGTAGAGAAGAACTATAGCTATCCATTTCTTGTACAGCAACAACTGTGCACTTTGGCAAAATTTGTACATGGAATTGAACTCTCACCCCTAGAGAGAAGGGTGAGGGCAACATAACTGCGTTGTCAAGCCAATTGGACCAAATTATGGTGTCCAGTGGATACATGGGCAAAATAGAGAGCTATGTGTTCAGCAATAATTTTTTTCTTTTGGGGACGGGTGCCCATTTTTTTATTAATGTGACTGGAATGTTGGGGAAGGTAATAGGTACGTGTGGGGAGGTAAGTTGGGTAGGTGAGGATGCATTTACAGACAGACAAGACAAGAGACAGGGGCAGTGTGTGACACATGATGAGGCAAACACCTTGGACAGGGAGGGTATTGTGAGCTTTATATGGATGTATTTATGCACCAGGGTACCAGTTGCACATGTATTTTGCCATTAATGCCTTAGTAGGTGTCTTTATACATTCTGCTGTTAAAAGGGCACGTTTACTTGCTATCAGAGGCCTGACTTGCATCCATTATTATCGTTTTGGCTGTCTGGTCGTTCACTATTGCACCCGAGTCCCAGGAACACTCCCATTGTTTCCATCAGGTTTTATTCTAGTTTGTGTGGTGCAGTGCAGTGTGCAGTTCCACTGAAACATGCTTAATAACATTAAGTTGCAATTACTATGCTTTTTAAAGCACTTGTTTTAAGTAAGAGCTGGGTGATGTGGCAGGTTAATACAATAGTATGCAGGTGTGATGGTCCTGAGTTTAAACATGGGGCAGGTGTTTATTTTGTAAATGTGTAATAGAATTTTAAGGACACAAATAATCAATAAAGCTCTATTTAGCTTAGCTAAGCTGCGCTAAGCATGGTGCCATGCAGCATCACATTAAAAAATATAAGGAAAAGAAAAATGGGACGATCGGAAAGTGGTGAAATGGGGTGGAAGTAGGGGGAAAACATAGTGGAAGACAGGTAGAGATGTGCAGGAAGGGTGTAGGTAAGAACTATAGCTATATGTTTCTTGTATAGCAACAACTGTGCACTTTGGCAGAATATGTACATGGATTTGAATTCTCACCACCAGAGAGAAGGGTGAGGACAACATAACTGCATTTTTAAGCCAATTGGACCAAATTATGTGTATCTAGTGGGCACGTGGGCAAAATGGAGAGCTATGTATGCGGCAACATTTTTTTGGGACAGGTGCTCATTTTTATATTAATGTGAGACTGGAATATTGGGGAAGGAAGATAGGTACATGTGGGGAGGTAAGTTAGATAGGTGAGGATGCATTTAGACAGACAAGACAGGAGATAGGGGGAGGTGTATAACACATGGGATAAACACCTTAGATAGTGAGGGTATTGTGGAATCCAAGTCCCATGTGTCTCCACAAGGCAGCAGCATGACTTACATTCCCACCCATGGGACAGTTAGCACTGCTCCTTCACTACCCCAAGGGTGGCTGTGGTGGAGGCTGGTGGCAGTCAAACCCACAGTAGATTATCCTGTGCACCAAGACTGGTAGCTCTCCCCATGTCAAAATTTCCCCTCCTCCAGCGCTCCTAGAGGGGGGCCCATCCCCATCCCATGGGGCAGTACTACCAGACACCACAGGAAGTGCAGTGGCAGCAGAGGGGGGGGCAACTGGTCTGGGTCTTAAACACGCTGGGACCCAGTGCCACAGCCAGTTGAGGCAAGGTATGGAGATCAGCTGGAACCGGCCTACCTTGATGTGCTGTGGTAAATGTAGTATAGCAATAAGTTACGGTTAATAATAATTAAACCATTTGTTAGCATTAACAGAATGGAACATCATATTTATTAACCTATTAAAGCATATTATGTGCAACACAACATTAAGTAACATAACCGTCAGTATGTTAACAGCATGCCAGTAAGAAGTAAACCATAAGGCTAACAAAACAGTTAGTTTAACAAAGTATGTTAATATTGAATCATAATAAAACATAACAATAATCAACCACATTTTCCAAAATGTAGTTAGTTTAACAAATTATGTTAATATTAAATCATAATAATACATACCAATAATTAATACATAAAGATAAGGGGTGCGGAGATAGAGAAAAAAATATTCCATTGATAACATTGCAGACAATATCCCTGAAAACACTGGTAATAAATACATAAAATCTGTGTGTTATCGGTACTTAGTGCCAGCAAATAAAAACACCCAGCAGTAACAGCCTACGGCTAGTAAAAATGAAGAAACACTATAGAGGCTGTGTTTAATGTGTACACTGCAACAGACTAGACTATCAGGACTAGCGCAAAGAACACAACTGACCAGGGCTTTGTGGAATAGCTGCTAACTACAAATTATTAGGTATTGAGCATTAGGAACATCCAGAGACATCAGATGCATGGTTGTACAGCTGAATAATCATACATTCGGCATCAACTAAAGAACAAGCTTACTAGAAATTACAATACCTTACCAACGAATGAAGCCAGCAGCCTAGGGCCATACAGGGGTGGAAAGGATAATAAAGGACATTTAAAAATGGCACCACAGGTCATGGCATAGCTATAATGGTTCTGGGGTGGGGGCCAGGTAAGACAAAGGAGAGGGAGGGAACCAGGAAGGTAGAAGCAAGGGATGAAGGGAATAGAACAGAGAGTTGGAGGGAGAGGGGGTATGAGCGAAGGAAAAGAATGGAAGTAGAAAGAGCTAAAGGAGAGGAAAGAAGCCAGCAAGGAACAATCAGTTAGCAGGGAGCCAGTTAGGAGGTAAGGAAGGCAACAGGGGTAGGGGATGGGGTCTTATGTATTTAGATAAAAGGATAAGCAAGAAGTTCACTGGGGTAAGGAGCCACACACAGGGTACCCTTATAGAGACAGAGCTATAAGCTAACTTTGGTTTGGCTGGGACCATGTGATTCACTATCAATGAAGTGCCAGAAATATTAACTTTGGTTAGGGGTCAGCAAGGAAGTATGCTGCCACCTAGTGGCTAGACTAAGTGCAAACTGCAGGATAAGGATGGGCAGACTAGGGAATGGGAAAGGGCAAGGAGAAGTAAAGTGGTTGTGTGGCTGTATTAGGCTGCTAGTGAGTGTACGCTTGGTAAAGTATAGCAGTAATATGACAAAGCATTACAAGCATACGCTTGGTAAAGTATAGCAGTAATATGACAAAGCATTACGAGCGTAGGCTTGGTAAAGTATAGCAGTAATATGACAAAGCATTACAAGCATACGCTTGGTAAAGTATAGCAGTAATATGACAAAGCATTATGAGCATACGCTTGGTAAAGTATAACAGTAATATGACAAAGCATTACGAGCGTAGGCTTGGTAAAGTATAGCAGTAATATGACAAAGCATTACAGAGACATTAGTTCATAATGCAGGGCGCTTGGTAAAGTATAGCAGTAATATGACAAAGCAGTAGAGAGACCTTAGTTCATAATGCAGGGCGCTTGGTAAAGTATAAAAGTAATATGACAAAGCATTACAGAGACATTAGTTCATAATGCAGGGCACTTGGTAAAGTATAGCAGTAATATGACAAAGCAGTATAGAGACATTAGTTCATAATGCAGGGCGCTTGGTAATGTATAGCAGTAATATGACAAAGCAGTACAGAGACATTAGTTCATAATGCAGGGTGCTTGGTAAAGTATAGCAGTAATATGACAAAGCAGTACAGAGACATTAGTTCATAATGCAGGGTGCTTGGTAAAGTATAGCAGTAATATGCCAAAGCAGTACAGAGACATTAGTTCATAATGCAGGGCGCTTGGTAATGTATAGCAGTAATCCGACAAAGCATTACAGGGACTTTAGTTCTTAATGCAGGGTGCTTGGTAAAGTATAGCAGTAATATGACACAGCATTACAGAGACATTAGTTCATAATGCAGGGCGCTTGGTAAAGTATAGCAGTAATTTTACAAAGCAGTAGAGAGACATTAGTTCATAATGCAGGGCGCTTGGTAAAGTATAACAGTAATATGACAAAGCATTACAGAGACATTAGTTTATAATGCAGGGTGCTTGGTAAAGTATAGCAGTAATATGACAAAGCAGTACAGAGACATTAGTTCATAATGCGGGGCGCTTTGTAAAGTATAGCAGTAGTCTGACAAAGCATTACAGGGACTTTAGTTCATAATGCAGGGTACATGGTAAAGTATAGCAGTAATATGACAAAGAATTACTGAGACATTAGTTCATAATGCAGGGCGCTTGGTAAAGTATAGCAGTAATATGACAAGGCAGTAGAGAGACATTAGTTCATAATGCAAGGCGCTTGGTAAAGTATAACAGTAATATGACAAAGCATTGCAGAGACATTAGTTCATAATGCAGGGTGCTTGGTAAAGTATAGCAGTAATATGACAACGTAGTACAGAGACATTACTTCATAATGCAAGGTGCTTGATAAATTATAGCAGCAATATGACAAAGCATTACAGAGACATTAGTTTATAATGCAGGGCGCTTGGTAAAGTATTGCAATGATATGACAAAGCATTACAGAGACATTAGATCATAATGCAGGGCGTTTGGTAAAATATAGCAGTAATATGACAAAGCATTACAAAGACATTAGTTCATAATGCAGGGCGCTTGGTAAAGTATTGCAGTAATATGACAAAGCATTACAGAGACATTAGTTCATAATGCAGGGCGCTTGGTAAAGTATTGCAGTAATATGACAAAGCATTACAGAGACATTAGATCATAATGCAAGGCGCTTGGTAAAGTATAGCAGTAATATGACAAAACAGTACAGAGACATTAGTTCATAATGCAGGGTGCTTGGTAAATTGTAGCAGTGATATGACAACACAGTACAAAGACATTAGTTCATAATGCAGGGCGCTTGGTAAAGTATAAAAGTAATATGACAAAGCAGCACTGAGACATTAGTTCATAATACAGGGTGCTTGGTAAAGTATAGCAGTAATATGACAAAGCAGTACAGAGACATTAGTTCATAATGCGGGATGCTTGGTAAAGTATAGCAGTAATATGACAAAGCAGTACAGAGACAATAGTTCATAATGCAGGGCATTTGGTAAAGTATATCAGTAATATGACAAAGCATTACAGAGACATTAGTTCATAATGCAGGTTGCTTGGTAAAGTATAACAGTAATATGACAAAGCATTACAGAGACATTAGTTCATAATGCAGGGCGCTTGGTAAAGTATAGCAGTAATTTGACAAAGCAGTACAGAGACATTAGTTCATAATGCAGGATGCTTGGTAATGTATAGCAGTAATATGACAAAGCATTACAAAGACATTAGTTCATAATGCAAGGCGCTTGGTAAAGTATTGCAGTAATATGACAAAGCATTACAGAGACATTAGTTCATAATGCAGGGCGCTTGGTAAAGTATTGCAGTAATATGACAAAGCATTACAGAGACATTAGATCATAATGCAGGGTTCTTGGTAAAGTATAGCAGTAATATGACAAAGCAGTACAGAGACATTAGTTCATAATGCGGGATGCTTGGTAAAGTATAGCAGTAATATGACAAACAGTACAGAGACAATAGTTCATAATGCAGGGCATTTGGTAAAGTATATCAGTAATATGACAAAGCATTACAGAGACATTAGTTCATAATGCAGGTTGCTTGGTAAAGTATAACAGTAATATGACAAAGCAGTACAGAGACATTAGTTCATAATGCAGGGTGCTTGGTAAATTGTAGCAGTGATATGACAACTCAGTACAATGACATTAGTTCATAATGCAGGGCGCTTGGTAAAGTATAACAGTAATATGACAAAGCAGCACAGAGACATTAGTTCATAATACAGGGTGCTTGGTAAAGTATAGCAGTAATATGACAAAGCAGTACAGAGACATTAGTTCATAATGCAGGTCGCTTGGTAAAGTATAACAGTAATATGACAAAGCATTACAGAGACAATAGTTCATAATGCAGGGCGCTTGGTAAAGTATAGCAGTAATATGACAAAGCATTACAGAGTCATTATAGGTTCATAGGTTCATAGGTAGGTACTAGGCTATTGGCCCTAGGGCCTATGTAAGCCTAAAATGTACCCTGGCTTTCGCCATGCAAGAAAATTATTTTCATGTGCCCCTGTCGAGCAGAGCCACAGAGGTGATCCCTGGGGTGAATTTCCCATTTCTCATCCAATCATCAAGATTTTTCTTGAAGAGTGCTAATGAGGAGCTCTGTTTGACATAGATAGGTAGTCTGTTCCAGAGTATGGGAAGTCTCTGGGACAGGAATCAATCCCTCCAGCATGTTCTGTTTATTGTGGTGACAAGGTTTAGGTCCCTAGAGCATGTAGCTCGGAGAGATTGGGATTTCTTTAAGTGGAGCATGTCCAACAGCTCTGGGTTTGACATAGCTTTGTATGTTAGGCAGAGATCGCCCCTGAGTATAATGCAGGGTTACATACACTTAAAAGATCCTAGATAGTGGGTAGGCTGATGTGGGTAGGAAGGACTGCAGGATCTCCTTTAGGTGGTTCAATTCAGAGGCTAGAAGCCTGGAGTTTAGTAGAATAGAGGGAGACATCAGGGGTATCATGGCTGTATTTGTGCTGTAAAGAAAAGGAACAGATAGGGAAAACTTTACAGAAAACTAACTATATGTATTACTAGCATAGGGGAAAAACTTTAAGTAAGAATGGGTGAGTGTAGAAAAATAATGGGTAACCTAGAGAAAGGTCCGTAGTGGAGGTGAGAGCATGCAGATACTAGAGGCACTGTGGGACCAGGTCAGAATAGGCATTTAAAGCAGAGTTACTGATATTAATAGACAAGCAGATGAATACATTACATGTTGGCAGCAAAAACATTTACACTGTGGGAGAGAATATTATGAAAATACAGTCCTACTACAGCAATGCTCAGGTACGAGTGGATAGCAGTTACACCCGTTAAGAATCCAACCTGAATTACCGGTTACATAAGGTTCAGTGGCATATGTACAGTATGCAGTAGAACATTTACACTTTGGAAGAAGTTTAGGAAATGAACTGTCCTGAAACAGTATGCATTAAATCATTTACTCCTGGAAAGATGCTTAGGAAATTAGCTGTCCTGTAACAGCCATGCTTGGGTACGAGCAGATAGCAGTTGTAAACTTGTAGATCGAAACCAGAATTACCGGTTGCACAAGGTTCAGCGGAAAGGAAAAGATAAATACTGTTTGGAATGCTTTAAGTTAACAGCAGCTGCTTAGCCTGTACAAAACATTAAAAAGGCAGCAATAACATGAGTTGATATGAGAAACATCACTAGCAAGCTGCAACAATACAAACACTAGCCATACAGGCAATGCCATGCACCAAATATCATAACACATGCAGAGGTTATCCTTGGGAGGAGATTAAACCTAGTGTAATGTACTGCTTAGCTCAATTATGCAAGCAACAATCTGAAAGCAATGTATTAAGCGTGCAATGAGTAGCAAACACTGACAATGACCAGAAACACCTATGGTCTGACCACATTCACTATGTAGCCTTTTTCAGAGTGCTGTCCACTTGCTATTTACCGTGAACATTACAATCTAGTAACCAAAGAAACGAACCGTTGAAAAAGTAGAAAAACAGGCAACCTTATGTCCAGAAAGCAGACTTGAAAGCAGAAACAAGCCTAGACTCAGAACTTCTCCTGAACGCGTAATTTTATTATCACAAAAAACAAGCGTTTTCGCCGTGACTCCTGTCACAGCTTCATCAGAGATAACAATTAGAACAGCTAAAAAACGCCCATTTAAACAGTAAAAACAGGAAGTGAACCAATAAATACATTTCCTGCAAAGCACGTTAAGCAAACTATATACACAAGCCGACCATTCATAACATACACAATTAACACATTAATAAAAATGTATATCAAAAAAAACTTTTTGTAAAACTATGTGTATACTAAATGTTCATTTTAAAAATGTGTATTAGTAAGCATATTTACTGAAATATTAAACTAGTGCTTAAAAAACAGAATATGTATTAAAAGAAAATTCCTTATGTTAAAAATATACATCTTATAGTAAAAATTACAGGAAAAAAACTTTATTAAACAATTTGAGGTCATTAACCCACCAAAATAAAGCTAAGGACGTCACCTGAAGTAACTCCTTAACTTTAATACAGATGATATACTGCAGTTTTCATTCAGACCAGGTGGTCTGAATGCATCCAGTTTTAACTGCCATGTTAATTCTACATTTTCAAGAATCAAAGAAAAAGGACCACCCCGAATCGTTGGGACAACTTGATCAATGCCCATAAAGCTAAAATTGTGACCTGGATTGTTGTTAACATGTTTTGCTAAGGCATTTTCCATCAAAGATTTTTTGATTGCATATGAGTGTTGATATATCCTCTCTTTAAGTTTACGATCAGTCTTCCCTATGTAAAACGATGAACAACAATTACATAGGGCGATGTAAACAACTGATTTTGATTCGCAGGTGATCTTATGATGAATTAGAAACTTTTTCTTCCTTACTGTAAAAGAATTTCCTGTTCTGATGAATTTACACCAGTTAAAGAAACCACATTTAAAAGATCCCTTTGATCTAGTAAAACCACAGGAGCTAGCTGTATGTTGTAACAACTCTTTTAAGTTACTACCTCTTCTATAAATAACATAGGGACGAACTCCTAGCTTATCAATTAAAGATGGAGAATTAATTACTAAGGGCCAATTTTTTAAAATGATGGCCCAAATACTCGATGAGTTTAAATTATATTGAGTAATGAAACTCAAAGAAAAATTCCTTCCCTGTTGTATACTAGTACTAGGAAGCTCGTGGCCAATAGTTACATTGTCAGAGGCTAGAGGGACAGGGTTAAGTTGGTGAAGCAAAGGTTTATAAATGGCTTTAACATGTTTAGAATCTACTTTGTGGATAAGCCCGTCAACAAGTGACAAGGGATATCCACGATTGGTGAAAAGATCTTTCAGAAACTGGCATTCATGTCTAAAGTCATCAAGTGTACTGCACATCCTTCCTGCTCTAACAAGTTGTCCTTTAACTATGGACTTTTTCTGCTTAGATGGATGAGAGCTAGAATAGTGCAGGAAGGAGTTGCAGTAGGTCAGTTTTCTGAAGATCGTAGAATAATATACACTTCTACTTAAATCCTTAGCCAGTCTCACATCTAGATAATCCATTTCAAGTGTTGAAAACTTATGTGTGAATTTGAGACATTCAGTAGTAGTATTTAATGTATCTACAAATGTTCTTGCCTCGTCTTCACTGCCCCTAAAAAGGATGAATATGTCATCCAAAAATCTCGTATAGTACGTAATGTACCGCATAAAATTCACATTGGTCATTAAAAAGTGCTTTTCCCAAAAGGCCACAAATAAATTGGCCACACTCGCCCCACAGGGCGAGCCCATGGCTATTCCGCACTTTTGTAAATAAAACTGCTGGTCAAATAAGAAAAAATTAGATGAAAGCACTATATCTAGAAGTTCAGTGACAATATCAATCTCATCACGAGGTGCATTTAAATCAGTAAGCAGTAGTTGAATCCATTCGACTGCCTCAATGTGTGGAATAGATGTATATAAATCGACAACATCTATTGTCAAAAAGTTGGAATCAAGGTCAAATGGTATGTTATTAATGTCAGACAAGAAAGACCATGAGTCTTTACAAATTGTTGAAATTTGCCTCACATATTTCGACAAAATGTTGTCGATTAACTTTGAACAAGGGTAGGTCATAGACGACCTACCATCAATCAATGCTCTCATAGGGGGATTAATTTTATCCTTGTGTATCTTCGGTATTCCAAACATCACAGGTGTTTTAGGTGGTAAAATATCAATATAACTGTATGTGTCCAGGTCTATTTTCCCGGAAAGAAAAAGGTCGCGAAAGTAACCTCGAATACGGCTATGTGTGACATGTATCTCATTAAGAGAAGATGTTATGTAAGCCGGTGAATCCAACACTTGAATCATTCTCTCTTTATATTGATAATCATCGAAAATAACAAGGCCACCCCCTTTGTCTGGTTTTAAAAACCTGACTGGAAGTGAGCTCAAGTTGTTAAGCCATTGGCGTTGTTCTGCAGTTATGTTTATGCCCTCAGAATTTACATCCATTTTAGGGGCAGCGAAAAGATATCTAATGTCTACCTCACACATTTGTTCAAAAAGTAAAAAATTTGACTGAATAGGTGGGTTGAAAACACTAGGTAACTTAAGTTTGTTTTCTACACCCAATGCTTCATTGTTAAAAATCATTTTTAAATTTAACTTACGAATGAAGCATTTTAAGTCAATAAGAACCTTTGCTATGTTACCAAAAGTACTAGGAACAAATGTATAACCAAGTGCCAGGAGTTCGACCAAGTCAGAGTCTAATTCCAAAGAAGAAAAATTATAAATCGTAAAATCCTTCTTCTGATTGATGTAAATAACAGGGAGAAGTGCTTGATTACCTACTTCGGGAGAACCATCTAAGGTTGTTGTTATTTCTTCCGGTTCGTATTCACCACCCTCCTCCGGTTCCGTTGGCCTAAAAAAACTCTTTCATTAGTACCATTACCTGTACCTTGGTTAATCTGTCCTGTTTTATTAGAAAATTTTTTATTATTACTAGTGGTATAACTCTTTATTCTATTGCTCCGTCTTACTCCCTGACTTAGAGGGGTCTCCTGTTGTTCAACATCCCCTTCTTCATCAGGTGTAAGATCATCCTCTCTAATAGTAGAGGGCTCATTAGGAGCAATAGTATTAAAGGCTGCAAGACGCAATTGTAAATTTGGGTAAGCCTTGTCAGCATGATATGCTGCCCTGTCCCTCACTAGCTTCTTGTTCTTATTAATTTTTAGTTTAGTCAACAGAGCATCAATACTAGAAAATATACGCTCATAGTCGTATTTAAATTGCAAAAAAGCTAAGTCAGTTTTAATCTCTGTATCTAAAATATTAACATCAGAAATAAGTGAAAGTATATTGACATCATAATATTTTACAATTGTTTTCAAAAGTTCAAGTCCTTGTTCTTGAAATAAACTTTTTAACTCTAAAAAATATGCCTGATCAATCAAAAGGCCGGAAGGTGTAAAATTATTCCTTAAGCCCTTTGGTATTAACTTTTCTTGCAGGCATTGCCTGAAATAAGCAGCTTCCAGTTGCAGTTTTTTGAGTCTAAGAAGTTTAAAATCAAGTACCTTAAGGTTTTCGTTAATTCTGCCAGCACCAGTCGAAGCACGAACTTCATTGCTGTCATTAGACTGGTCCGCTCCAGAAGGAAGAAAAGTGAAAGGATTGTCTTTATTAATCCAAATGGACAAGGACAAACCTCCTTCGTCTGGAACATTGTTTGACCCTCCTGGTAAAGTAGCAACAGCTGGTGGTTGCGCATTAGGATTTGTCACTGTAGCGTAACTCAAACTCACTCCATTATGAGTGAGTAAAGGTGGAGACGCGTCAACAGTCCCCACCATTGTTGCCGAAAGCTGTTAGTAGAAAGCGGAACACCTCCAGTTTGCGTTTGACCTCGGGAAGGCAAACTGTGAGGCGGTTGAGCCGCCGGAAGGGTAGAAAAACTCTCTTCAGTACTGGATACACCGTATCGTGCTGGTAAAACACCCAAAGTGGCGCCAGGTACATTTAAAGAGCGTTGTTCCATGGAATCCATACGAGCATGTAACGCCTCTATCTTCTGTGTTAATGAAGCAAGTAGCGATGCAATGTCCACATTATTAGAACTCTTTTGTTGTTGTGTAGCTGTCCCAAAAAGATTAGGGCTTACCGGACTAACAGGCATACCTGTATCCATTAAGACAAACAAACTAGTAACCAAAGAAACGAACCGTTGAAAAAGTAGAAAAACAGGCAACCTTGTATCCGGAAAGCAGACTTGAGAACAGTAACAAGCCTAGACACAGAACTTCTCCTTAACGCATAAATTTATTATCACAAAAAACAAGCGTTTTCGCCGTGACTCCTGTCACAGCTTCATCAGAGATAACAATTAGAACAGCTAAAAAACACCCATTTAAACAGTAAGAACAGGAAGTGAACCAATAAATACATTTCCTGCAAAGCTCATTAAGCAGGTTATATACACAAACCGACCATTCATAACGTACACAATTAACACATTAATAAAAATGTATATCAAAAAAAACTTTTTAAAAATTAATTATGTATATTCTAAATGTTCATTTTAAAAAATGTGTATTAGTAAACATATTTACTGAAATATTTAACTAGTGCTTAAAAAACAGAATATGTATTAAAAGAAAATTCCTTATGTTAAAAATATACATCTTATATTAAAAATTACAGGAAAAAAACTTTATTGAACAATTTGAGGTCATTCACCCACAAAAATAAAGCTAAGGACGTCACCTAAAGTAACTCCTTAACTTTAATACAGATGATATGCTGCAGTTTTCATTCAGACCAGGTGGTCTGAATGCATCCAGTTTTAACTGCCATGTTAATTCTACATTTTCAAGAATCAAAGAGAAAGGACCACCCCGAATCGTTGGGACAACTTGATCAATGCCCATAAAGCTAAAATTATGACCTGGATTGATTACAATGCCCAGATAAATCTGTGTGTTATCCGTACTTAGTGCCAGCAAATAAAAACACCCAGCAGTAACAGCCTACGGCTAGTAAAATTGAAGAAACACTATAGAGGCTGTGTTTAATGTGTACACTGCAACAGACTAGACTATCAGGACTAGCGCAAAGAACACAGTTGACCAGGGCTTTGTGGAATAGCCGCTAACTACAAATTATTAGGTATCGAGCATTAGGAACATCCAGCGACATCAGATGCATGGTTGTACAGCTGAATAATCATACATTCGGCATCAACTAAAGAACAAGCTTACTAGAAATTACAATACCTTACCAACGAATGAAGCCAGCAGCCTAGGGCCATACAGGGGTGGAAAGGATAATAAAGGACATTTAAAAATGGCACCACAGGTCATGGCATAGCTATAATGGTACTAAGGGTGGGGGCCAGGTAAGAGAAAGGAGAGGGAGGGGCCAGAAGGAAGGTAGAAGCAAGGGATGAAGGGAATAGAACAGAGAGTTGGAGGGGGAGGGGGTATGAATGAAGGAAAAGAATGGAAGTAGAAAGAGCCAAAGGAGACAAAAGAAGCCAGCAAGGAACAATCAGTAAGCAGGGAGCCAGTTAGGAGGTAAGGAAGGCAACAGGGGTAGGGGATGGGGTCTTACGTATTTAGATAAAAAGATAAGCAAGAAGTTCACTGGGGTAAGGAGAGGGGCACCGGGTGGTATGGTGGGGGTGCCATGGAGCCCTTTTGCCTAGGGCACCAGTTGGGCTAAGGCCACTCCTGCAGGGTACCCTTATAGAGACAGAGCTATAGGCTAACTTTGGTTTGGCTGGGACCATGTGATTCACTAGAAATGGAGTGTAAGCATTTCTTTTTGCAAGGCAGCCCTCCTTGGTAGACATATTTAGTGCAGAAAGATTTGAAGACATTACAAAATAGTTCCCACAATGGCTTCACACTATTAACAGCTTCTTAGCACCTCTCTTTTGATGTTCTTCAAGAAAAGGCTCCAACTTTTCTACACTGAGGAGCTCTCCTGTTGTACATGAATGAAGCGAGGCAAGAAACTGCCAAAATCATTGAGTCTCCAAGTTCCACCACACACCACTGATAGCAGCATGGCTCATTAAGGGGATATACGCTTACCCAAATGGAAAAGCAAGACATACACAACATGTTTAGCATACCCTGTGGAAATAAAACAGACTTTATACAAAGCTGGGTGCATATGTTAAAAGAGCAAACACAGAGAAATGGGAACAGATCTTTATGTACATTCAGACTCCATTCAGGATTTACAAAAAGATATGAAGCAGGCACACTCCTACAGCACAGACAACCAAGTCAAGGCTGAAGCAAGTGCTGAGTATTTTCAGGAATTCCAGAAGGGAAAGAAGGAGATTATCCCATTATCCCAGCAGAAGGAGATTATCCCATTATCCCAGCAGAAGGAGATGTATCCCATTATCCCAGCAGATTTATGTAAACAATCATAATGGACTGGAACCATCTTTAAGAGCAGGAAGTCATAATAGAATAAGCTGACTATCTTTTTTCTCCTCCAGAAATTTCAACAAACTAGATAACCAGGGAAAATGTTAGAATTCCTGACCACTTCTGACCTTAAGGGGAGAATTCTGACCAAACTATAGTGACCAACCATGAAACTCTCAGTGGGAAACACAAGGCTCTACATACACCATGACTGTTTTGCAGACACTTTGGTGCTTTTAATTTGAGATTCTACAAACTGTTAGGGTAAAGTGCAAAGACCGGTTTTCTAGCATTATGACTTTGTGCCCTTGTGGGCTTGCAGCTGCACAGTCTTTTTCCCACTGTGTAGGTACTAGTAGCCACTATCATTGCCTTGGAAGATTATTTGACTAAATACTCAAACTGTAAATAGTTCTGCTGCCATTAGTAGTCTTTTCTGGTTCTGATTGTTATGGAAATGTTTTGAGTAAGAGGGTTATACTTAGACATATTGTATAGTATATTTGCTAAACAATGACTTTAAAACTATTGTTAATGACTTTTGTAATAATATGAAAAAGGTCAAGTAATCTGCATAAAGAAACAGTGTCCCCAGGTATAGTCATCCTGCAAGGGACATACATGGAGCAGGATGAGAAAAGTAAGTTAAAGAAATCTGGGCATGTGCAGCAGCTCTCTTTTACTTTTCTGGATGGAAGGGGAAGGGAGGCAGTTACACTAATTAATAAAGCAGTCCGATTTCACTGCATAGGGATGCTTACCAATCCAAAGGGAAGGTGCTCTGCTTTAAAACACTGGTTAGAAATTAAACTTTTCATCCTGGTAAGTTTCTATAGACCTCAAGAATCTAATTTATCTGATCTTCAAAATATGTGTATTGATATTATGGCATTTCAAGAAGGGATCATGATCCTTCTTTAAAATTGTTGCAAGTTACCTAGACACACAGGTGTGACCCAGGAATACAGGATAAGCAGGCTCGGCAAAGACCTCCACATATTTACTTTAATAACAAGGCTGATGGATGTCTGAGATACTAGGAATACCCCAGGGTGAAATTTGGAATTTTACTTACTATTCTCTGACATACCACAATTATTTTAGAATAGAGAGTGTCTACATTCCAAAGAGGATGCTCACATGATTAGAAGCAAAGAAATGTCTCCATTTGTTCTCTCAGGCCATGAATACCAAAGTTCCAGGTTTCACATAGGGTAAAGGAGAACATTTGCAAATCCACGATATCTAATTAAGAAAGTGGTGTTTGTTCATTGGTGGATACCCACTCTCAGGCAAACAATACATTTAGCAGGGACCAACCTAAATAGTTGGAGATATCTTGAGAGTATGCAAAGGAGCACCATAAGAATAAATTTAAAAAATTTGCAGCAGACTTTCAAAACTTTCTTACTTTCACTGTGACCATGTTCATTCACGGGACTGCAACACAGTCTAAAGCTACATATTTATTAGGTACAGATGTAAAAGGAAAGAATAGTCATCCTAAGAAGCCCTTTTAGGGACTTTAATCCTTGCAGAGGGAAAAAAACAGCAACTCAGAAATGGAAAAATTCAGCTCTCCCAATCAGACAGAGGTGGTAGAGTTAAAGAAACTAATATACACAACAGGATGTTCAATAGCAGACCAGCCCTATCAGAACCACATTCAATTCAAATAGAGAAGATGGTTCCAGATGGCACAAGAATTCCAGCAATGGCCAGGCACCAACTCCCAAGACTGATTCCATAGTTAGTTTTACGATAATTGGTATAAATGTAGTTTCCCAGTATCTGGACACTTTGGACTCTTTTATTACTAATTCTAGGAGGGGATCACCATTGAAGAACAACAAATATGAGTGTATAGACAGCACAACACCTATATCTTGTCATTATCTTAGTGACTAGCTTGGCAATGCTAAACAATTTCAACTCACTTCATGGTTGTTTTGCAGATATGGCTGAAGATACACACACACACACACACACACACACACACACACACACACACACACACACACACACACACACACATCTATATATATATATATATATATATATATATATATATATATATATGTATTCTGTTATAAACTATTATACTCACTGTGTTATTTATTAAATAAAGAGTTGTTAAAGAAAAACATACTTTATAAAGTATTACCACCAAGTCCCAAAGTTCATTTGTTAGTGATCCCCACAGCAGTCTTAAGCAGAAAGAGATTGTCTGTCATGTTCTTGTTCTCTGGCTGTTAGCTTCTCAGCAGAATCATGGCTAAGGAAAGCTATTCTTGTCTCTTTATCTTCTGTTTCTTCCTGGAAACTGGTCAGGATCTAATATCTATTTGAAGATCTAGTCTGCACCATGCAAACTCAATGCTCTTCTATCTGACAATGTCAGTTTTAGAGATTCTAGGGGTTTTAGTTTTTCTATAGGTTCTATATGTATTCACTTTGGTTGATTTTGAGTCCCTGGGCTTTATCTGTCTTTTGATTTAGTGTTCTCAGGCTCTTTATGATTTGTTTGATGCATTGGACTGGCAGGTGTTGGAACAATATTGAATGACCTTGCATTTATTGCTTCTTGGAACAGTTCCCCTTCAAATGGGTATTTTAAGATCAAATGTTGGCATTCTTTAATGACTGCCAGAGCTGCTGGAAATTTCAATTGTACTTGGTCCCCTTGTCATTTATTTGATCACAGACCAGGTATACAAATATCACATTTGTTAAACAGAGTCAACCTGTAGACAGATAGAAAGCAGGCAGGTACTCCTTCCACTCTACATGACTATACCTTCTCCCTGGAGTTGAGAGGAGCTTCATCCCTGCCCTTGTATTTGAGAAACTACATCATGAAGTGATATACAGTAGCAAGTTAGTTCTGAACTAGCTTTTAATATGATTCTGTATTTGTATAGGGGTTTGTTTGCCCAACAGTCCATATAGCTCATTTAATTTAAATACTACAAGGTCCATTCCTTCCTTCCATTCAGGAAACCCTAGCACTGTTCTCTGCATTATCAGTCTTGCACTCTAGTTTCCTGTTGTATACTTGTATCTCTTTGGGTTACAGGATATGAGCCTGGATTAGTGTCCTGTGCTCTATAGTGGTTTCTTGTAGCATCTCCATTATTTAGTTATTCATTCATTTATTTATTGTTAATCCTGCTAAGGTGCTGCACTTACAAGGCACTTTTTTTTAATTGTCTGGTGTCATGCAGCTTTTTTAGCAGAGGAAATAGCAACTGAATGGAAGATTGAAGAGCATTTGTATTAGTCCTAGTGGCTTCCATCTTGCAATTCTTTCCCATGATACTTTGCATTAGTCCTGGTGGTGTCCATCTTGTATTCTTTGCCATCATACTAGCACTCAGTTGTAGCAATAAAACTTAATTTTCAAACTTCTGAATAATCAACAGCAATACTACTGATGACTGACGCACGATACCTGAGAAATTAATAAGTTAGTTTTAATATATTTAAAAAACTTCAGACACTACTGTTCGAATTTTGTCTTGGATCATATTCACTCAAATTAAAGAAACATCCACATCTCAGATACTCCTGAGCATGCTCCACCCTTCTTCTAGTATTTTCTGATTCTGTCTCCTTGCACACATCTTGTAGTACTTCTAGGACTTGTCTTTCAGCACACTGAGAATTTTGGCTAAGTTCCAAAACTGCCTTTCTACCTCCTTTTGATTTAGCAGTTTTCCATTTCTGAGCAATATTTAAAGTCTCAGCAGTCAATTTTTGACCTTTCCACCTTTTACACCTTTTGCAAGGACCTTTTCACTTACTTGCAATGGAAGTTTCTTGATGTTTTCCACAGCTCTTCTTGTACTCTGCTGTTTCTATCTAATGCAGTAAAATGACCTCACAGAGGGTCTTTGAGCTAGCAGTATACTTTACTAGGTACCCTATTTGTCTTACTCTTTCGCAAATTTAGCTTACTTTTGCATACAAATATTTTTTGAGCTGAAGCGCAAACAGGCCCGGGTTTCTTTTTTATTATGTTTTTTTATCTTCTATGATTTACCTCTACAAATAAAATGAAAATGATTTTTGTGCAATGCACTTGGAAAAAGTCATTGTATAGGGCTGCCATTTAAAGTTACTGAATGTAGACATTTTTGGAATGAACACATTGTTTACAAGTTTTATCACATGTCCTTTCACTTCACTGCTATTACCAACATCATAGTTCCAAGCAGCTGACCTTTGCACACAGCTTTTGTTTTCCAGTTGTTCATGCCTGTAGCCATACCTTGTAGGCATACTCTTGTCAGTTTCAGATTGAATTAGATCATCAGACTGATGAATTACTTCCTCCTCTGTCGGTGTTACTGGATTATATATTTGAATGATAATTATGTTAGCAAATATTAATATAATATTAGCAAACAGGTTGGAGGGGACAGATCAACAAAGCTGCTGTATGCAGATATGTGGCAGTACAGGCAGACTCTGAGTAAGAACTTCAGCAAAGGATAGGAGAATGGAATGGAAATCTGAAGGCACGTGGGATGAAACTAAGCACAGGTAAGATGGTGGTAACGGCAGCAAATTAGGGAAATCAGAAGAAGCTGAGAATAGAGATAGAAGGGAAGCTAGTGGAACAGGTAAACAGCTTCAAGTATCTGGGAGGGGTGGTTGAGGAGAAGGGAAGTCTGAATAAAGATGTCAAAGCTAGAATCAGAGAGGCTGCAGCCAACTGGCATAGAGTATCAGGTGTAGTCTATAAAAGAAGAATGCCAAAGAAGCTGAAAAGTAAGGTGTACAAGACAGTGGTGCAACCAGTACTACTGTATGGTACAGAAACCTGGGCAGTAAAGGCAGAACGGTTGGAGAAGCTAGAGGTGATGGAAATGAAGTGCCTGCGAAAGGTGATAGGATGCACACTGTGGGACAGATGAACAAATGAGGGCATAAGAGCAGAAGCCAAAATAGCTCCAATTGCAGAAAAGATAAAAGAGAACAGATTAAAGTGGTTTGGGCACATGTGTAGAAAAGCAGAAGACAATCTGGTGAGGGAGATTTGGGACAGACAGGAAGAAGGTAAGAGGAAGTGAGGACATCCAGCAACGAGGTGGGTGGATTGTGTGAAAGAAGATCTACGACAGTCAGGCATGAGTGTTGAAGAAGGTAGGAGTGTGGCACTGAATCTTGGTGACAATTAACACGATACCCCGACCCCATGTAGAAAACATGGGAACAAGGTATGGGAACAAGATGATGATGATGATGATGATAAATTGTGTTTATGGCTATAACCCTTTGCTGAGTGTGCCCCCCTTGACCTTGACTGTGATGCAAATGTAACTGAGGAGTAGGCAATCCACTGGAGAGTTATAAGGAGTTAGTAGCCTTCATTATTATAGCATTAGGCCAAAGTCCCTAGCTACGGGGTGGTACTGCAATGACATGAAGATGTCAACATCCTCACATTAATCTGAGCATATGACATATGAGGTTCATGGCTTCCAACAGAGGTCAACCAACCACTGCATTTCCTCCAGACCTTCCACAAAGATATGACCGCTGGCCATTTGCTCATGTCATTCTATCCTTCCTCCCTGTGATCTGTGCATGCCACCTGGGTCTGGTCTTAAATTTGGGGTCACTGGCGAAGTAAGTGGACAACATTCTTCTGTGCCACTGAGCTGATGGTATTCACAGTTCCTTCAAGCCTTCTTTTCTGAATCATATACGTGACACAATTTCTACATTTTTTCCAGCATAGGATAGCAAGTGTCCATCAGATTTGAACAGTTCAATGCCGGTCCATTTCAGTTCACTGGCAACCAGCAGATCATGCTGTGCTTGTTCCATATTGATCTTGATGACAACCAGCATTCTCAGTTTCATAATTTTACATTCAGGTCTCCACTGGGTAATATATCTTTGCAGCTTCTAAGCCTCTTTTTATTCAGTTACATCAACAGTCAGTTATCCTAAAGGCTTAACTCAACTGCATCATGAACAGCAGCTTTATTCTGCCCTTCAGCACTAGCCTGCTGAATGCCTCCTGACCTAAACAAGCCATACAAAAGCACTAATACCACAACCTGTGTTAATATTACAATCCATCCATGGGCTTTTCATGGCAGGACAGAAGAGTGGATTGCCAAAATGTTCTACCACTCAGATGACATTAAAACTGTTGTTTTTGTCACAAAAATTATCTTTTGCTGCAAACATAATCCAAAACTGCTGCTGGTGTCCGGTGAATATGGCTTGTTTTAATCTGTTATTCACTTATTGAGTCCTTCCTGGTTAAACTATTGATAACATAGCTCTCAGCATCATAGATGTACATAAACCCTCCTAGGACAGCAAGCCACAGATCAACTGAGATATGAATCCCAATTTAAAAGTGATACCTCTGTTATTAAATATGGCAATTTTCACCAGTATGTCCAAAGACTTAAGAACTCTCTAGCAACCACTAGTCATTCACACTTTTTATGTATTATTCATGAGGGAATCGTACCCATCAAATCGCAGAAAGAAATTGTAATCAATAGTGCATATAATTGAACCCTGACCTGCAGGACAGTGCCTAGAGATCTGCTCTTGAATTTGTAGGAACATTGTTTATTGAGAAAAAAACTAAGAATTTAATATATGGGTAGCAAACCGGATTCACACACACACACACACACACACACACACACACACACACACACACACACACACACACACACACACACACACACACACACGTACACACGCACACACACACACACACACACACACACACACACACACACACACACACACACACACACACACACACACACACACACACACACACACACACACACACACACACGCACATGCACACACACACACACACACACACACACACACACACACACACACACACACACACACGCACACACACATGCACACACCACAGCTATTCTGTCTGCAAAAATAAATACAGAAATTATATTACAGTAACTTAACATATCACTCAAATAAAACATGCATTCCTAAAGTATGCAGAACAATAGTTTAGAATGTTTGACATTTATTTCTAGAGACAACCTCATCTCTTATACATACATATAAATAATTCAGTCACAGACATTAATGCCCTTCTAGCCTGCCAATATACCAAAACACCTGTTCCCACAATAAGTGTCCAGGCTGTTCTTAAAAATATCTACACTAGTACTTGCTTCAAGGTAGTTTGGTAGTCTGTTCCATGCATCAGTTGCTCTGTCAGAGAACCAATTAGTACACTTCTCATTCCTGTAGAATCTTCTACATAGGTTGCCTGATGATTCTAGTACTTTTTGATAACCCCAAACATTCTCAGAGGTAGTTGTCTCTAAATGCACTATATACCTGAATCTTCTTCTTTCGGCTTTTCCCGGTTAGGGGTTGCCACAGCGGATCTGTCCGCTCATGATTGGCAGTGGAGTTTTACGGTGTTGAGTTGCCAGCCCAGCACCCAACCTTCCACAGAAGGCACAAACACGCACACGCTCATACCTAGGGCCAATTTAGAGTGTCCAATCCACCTACTGCATGTCTTTGGGATGTGGGAGGAAACCGGAGCACCCAGAGGAAACCCACGCTACCACAGGGAGGGCATGCAGACTTCAATCTTAAATATATATATAAGAGACACTGTAAAAGTTTAGTCTTTCATAATAACTTAAATTTTCACACCCCTGAATGCCTTGGTATATTTCTGCTGTACTCTTTCCAGTTTACTCTTGCTTGTTTTCTTATAAGGTTTCTATATTGTTATTCCTTACTCGAGTTTGGTTCTAATGTAACTAACAGACAATGACTTCATAATTTTTGATTCCCTAGACTTTACAGGTTCATAGGTTCATAGGTTGGTACTATGCTATTGGCCCTAGGGCCTATACAAACCTAGCCATAGCAATTCCCTGGATATATCTTCCCACAATATTTACTTCCCCAGACCCCTGTCTGGCAGGGCAACTGATGTGATCCCCGGGGTGAATTTCCTATCTCCCATCCAGTCGTCAAGGTTCCTTTTGAAGAGGGCCAAGGAGGTGCTCTTCTTGACATGTATGGGCATTTTATTCCAGAGTATGGGGAGTCTCTGGGTCAGGAACCTATCCCTCCAGCATGTTTTGTTCATTGTGATGACAAGGTTTAGGTCCCTGGAGCGTGTGGCTCTGAGGGATTGGGATTTCTTTAAGTGGAGCATGTCCAACAACTCAGGGTTTGACATGGCCTTGTATGTTAAGCAGAGATTGCCTCTGAGTAGACGATATGCCACAGAGTATAGCTGGAATTTTTTTAGATGGTCAGCATAGGGCATCTGCTTTAGGCCTGTGATTCTTTTAGTGAGGTATTTCTGTGGCCTTTCCAGCTGCTGCAGATGTCTTGTGAGGTACATACCAAATGGAGTGTTGTACTCTATAATGGGTCTAATGAGGGATGAGTACAGTTGGACAATGACCTCCTTTTTTCTGGATGAAAAGCCCTTAGTGATGAGGTGTGCCACATAGAAGGATTTCCTGACTGTTGTGGCAATGTGGTTATCGAAGGCGAGACCACTGTCCACCTGTGTCCCTAAGTCTCTCATCACACTTTCGGTGTTTAGTGTACTGCCACCTATGTGGTAATTCATGGGTACATGTTTTTTTCCCAAAGGGGATAACTATACGTTTCTTGGCATTAAGCTTGAGCCTATGGCTTTAGCACCAAACATCTGTTTCTGTAAGGCCCTTTTGTAGAATATCCACATCATTTGGGGATTCAATAATGGCTCCCAGTTTGCAGTCATCTGTGACCTTTGTTAGCCAGAGTCCCTTAGTATTGGCCTGTACTTCAGAGAAGTAGATGCCAAACAAGAGTGGTCCCCAGGACTGAATCCTGAGGTACTCTACTTGTCACTTGTCTGGAGCTGGATTTGGAGTCGGCTACTTTTACAGTCTTAGTTCTGTCAGTGAGCCAATTGGCAACCCATCGAATGACGTAGGGATTTATGCCCAGCTTAGTAAGTTTATCTATGATTCCAGAGTGGGGGATGGTGTCAAAGGCCTTGGTGAGATCCAGATAGGCTGTGTGGACCATCTTACCCTAGTCCACAGCTCTGGAGACTGATTCAAATTAGTTAATCAGGTTCAGGAGACAAGATCGGCCCTTTCCAAACCCAAACTGGGTGGGGTCCCGTGTTTGAAGGTTGCCAATGTCTTTGTTTATAAGTTCAATGATAATGCGTTCCATGCCCTTGCAGATCAGACTCGTCAGACTGAAGGGATGGTAGTTCCCAGGATCCATGGTAGATCCCCCCTTGTGGCGTGGGATAACTGTAGCTGTGTGCCACTCAGTGGGCACGAAGCCTGAGGTGAGGCTATGATTAATTATATGACACTTAGGTGAGGTGCCAGTTCATTTTGTAGTTCATGTAGTACACAGCCCGGGATGTCATCTGGTCCCATGGATGCTGTATTCTCAGCTTTGGAGAGTGCGGTTTTTACCTGTGTGACCGTGATTACCAGAATTTGGCAATCTTTCGGTATTGAGATGGGCCCTTTAGGGGGTGAGAGGGGGTAAATTTGGCATTAAATATATCTGCCTGGATATTGACAATATCCTTGAGATCAGTATATTTAATGCCATTCTGTTGTAGCTCAGAACATATCTGAGCATTGCCATTTAGATTCTTGACATAACTATAGAATGCCTTGTGGTTGTCTTTGGAATCTTTGCCAATTTTATTTTCGTAACTAGCTTTGGAGGATTTTATGAGGAATCTCAGCTTCTTATTGAGGCTGGTAAGGGAGTTTTTTGCATCTTGGGATTTTCATCTTTTCTGCAACAGTTTCTTTCTTCTGTTGTATAGTTTGTTTATGGCAGAGGACCACCAGATTGGCTTCCTTTTTTTGGAGGAGAGCATCTTGGTTCTATTGGGAATGGCACGATTCATGCATGAGTGGATGTGCTCATACAGTGCCTTATTTTAGGATTCAACAGTCGAACTTTCAGCTCCCGTCTGCATAGGTGTCATGAAGTTTATCACTTCAGACTTGAGTAGCATGAAGTTGGCTTTGGAGAAGTTTTTACAGAGGTTTCCTTACTGGGGGGTGGGGGTGGGATGTGGATGTCAAGGGTGATTTGCTTATGGTCAGACCTGACCAATGAAGGGGTGACCACTGATGTGGAGCATCTATCTCCCATGTTGATAATGACCAGGTCTAGGATATTGAAGCCCTTGATGGGACAATGGATTAGTTGATCCAGGGTGTTGGAATTTATGAATTCCAAAAATCGTTGGGAAAAGGTGTTGGTACCCAAGTAGTTTTCCCAGTTAATGGCAGGGTAGTTGAAATCACCCAATATTAGGGTGTTTGGTTGTATCTTAATATTTCCAGTATGTTTAGAAAGGTGTAGTGAGAATCTTGGGGCATGGTGGGCGATCTGTAGCAAGCTGCAATTTGGATTGCAGTCTTACCTAGTGTTAGTTGCACCTGGAGAATTTCAGATGCATTGTGCTGGGCAACTAGCCTGGAGGTGTGAATATCCTTGGTGAATATGGACACTCCTCCACCTTTAGTGTTTCGGTCTTGGTTTAGTGGCCAAAAAGTGTGGTAAGAGTTGTAGCCTGGTATTGCAGGGGTGCTCTCTGGAGCCTTGAACCAGGTTTCAGTTACTGCACAGATATCGATGTTCTCCATTTTTAGGAGTGCCTTGTGAGAGTGCATTTTGAGGTTTAGACTTCTAGCATTGAGTAGCATTACCTTCAGATTTTGCATGCTTGTATCTGTTGTGGTGGTGGTTTTGTCCTTTGAACCTTGCCTAAAAAAGGCACTCTAAGGGTGGCAAGAGCTTTAGCCAGTAACCTGAATCTCAGGGGTGACAGGTGCAGACCATCTCTGGCAAAGCATCGTGGTTTGTTGATCATGTCATTTATTTATTTATTTGCAGTTGGTTTACCAGGATAGTCCATTGGGCCAAGATGAACCCATTTTCAATGGAGTCCTGGGGAGAAAAGCTCCAGAAACAAGGTTACAATAGGTTTTAGATCATATACAATATTTACAAATTATACAGTTTAGAGCATAACATTTCAGGTAGTACATACTGGTTGCGAACATTACAGATGATACTCCTGGAGATGAAGCTCCAGAAACAAGGTTACAATAGGTTTTAGATCAGATTACAATATTTACAAATTATACAGTTTAGAGCAGGCAGACAGATATGGGATACCCTTTGAATGACATGAGAAGCTTAGCCAGTTGTTGAAGTCAATCATTTTGTCCTTATACTGTGGTATCATTCTGGGAGAAGGCAGGATGCAACTCAGGGCTAGGGTCATACCTGCCTGGGCCACATGATCTGATAGCTCTTCCATGTCTCTTTTCATGTAGTCTAGGGAGGTACGTCTCAAGTCATGCACTCCAACATGGACAATGACAGAGTCGTATTTGTACTTGTTGTGGAGTGACTTGAGTACATGTGTTATGTGGCGGATCCTGGCAACTGACAGGCAGCTGACGGTAATTTTCTCCTTGTTCAGCCTGGTGAGTGGGACATCAGTGTGCCTGACTATAGAGTCACCTATGACTAAAGTGTTGGGTACATTGTCTTGCCTTAGGGGTTGTTGCAGGGTGGCACATTGGTGTTGTGAGCTATCTGTCACTTTGGTTGTGACTGGTGTTTGTATGCGTTTCAGCTTCGGAGGTCCTTGTTGCTAGGGCAGGTTAATGTTAAGGGCCTCCACATATGTGGGTTTAGTGTTGCTATGTGTGGATGTTGACAGTGTGGATTTTGAAAGGCTATGTGTTGCTTGAGGTGCAGTGCAGGTGTTAACCTTCTCCTCTTGACTGTCTAGCACAATCTTGGCTGGAGAGCTTTGCTTCAAGTTTGGCTATGTAAGTGCATCTCTCGCAGGTTGTAGTGTTGGGTGGTAGGAGGAGAGGGCTGTCTGTGTACATGAGGCAGTTGCTGCATTGCCCCAGTATGCCCAGATTCACCAGGTGGACAGGAGAAATCACTGGAAGCTGACCATCGGACATGCCTGTTTAGGTGCTTTTTTGTAAAGTACAAGAGCTGTTTTCCCTTACCTTTGCAAGGTACTTTGCAATTTTCGGCTGTTTAGTGTCTACGATTAATTTCTCCTTAACAAGGAGAGTTGAGTGCTTGTATCAGTTTAAGGCTTTCTAGTGCTTTCTAGCATGTTCTAGAGCAAGTGCTAGTCACAGGGATTCAGATTTTAGTGCTACTACTGAGAAACCAGCTAGTTCTAAGGGAAATTTGAAGAGCAGACTTTCTGGCACCTGGAATAGTTTAACAGTAGCCCCGTGGTGCTGCACGATGCAAAAAATAAGCCAGAAAATTGAAAGGGATAGAAATCAGCCCCAAATGGCTAAAATTACAATTTCAGAGCTGGAAACCACCCCTCTAGTGTTAGATAGGCAGTACAATGCTCACCAGTCCCACTGGTAAGCAGTAGGACTTCCCTCTACCACAGCAAAGTCTGGATAGCTCTGAACACAGAAAATAAAGTCATGAAACCAGAAAATCCTGGGATCTGTGCTATACTAGCTAGGAAAGGTGGGAAATGAGCAAACAAGATAATATTTTTTTTTGTTAAAACAGGCTAAACAATGCAATAATACACTAAATAAACACAAAAAAGGCGTGTGAGTGTGTAGCCCTAAACAGTAAATACAATTAGAACTCTACAAAATTAGCAATTTAAAACTTTTTAAATGAAACAAGCAAGTGCACAACTGAAAAACGATTTAAGAGGCTGTAGTCTACATATACAGAAAAGTCTATTAATATAGAAAAGCAGCTAAAATACACTAAAACAATTCATATGCAGTGCAACCTAGAGCACTCGAGTTGTAGCAATATTAAGGCAAATACAGTTTTAATAACTGCACTAAAATATACTCTGTATTTCCAAAATGTTTGAGAAGCACAGTCAGAACACAAGGAGATTCATTTTTTTAAAGGGAGAAAGGAGGAACAGAAGGAAAGAAACTAAGTGGGTTGGCCTTCTCAGATGTTCTCTCTGTATTAGGCAGAATGAGCTAATGACACTAGACTGGGAGGCGTGTTCAAGATCAAATTTAGAGTAGGGGTGGGCAACTGCAAGGCCAGCAGGTATAAAGACAAGATGCCAATAGGATGGAGGGTGGGAGAAGACTACAAAAATGTTTATCACAAGTGAGCCAATAGCTATGAAATACAGTAAAAGTATGCAGTATACAATAAAATTGCTATAAATATCTAGAATAAGCAATAACTACTGCGAATAAGCAAAAAAACAGGCTACTTATTGCTATATATCAAAGATCAGCTGCTCCTCCTCAGATAGAGCTGTGTGGAATGGCTAAAACACTCAGGTTAACTTCTTAACAGAAAGTTGAAACCTGAAACAACTGTAAAAGAAGCTCAAGAGAACCAGTGAGGTGCTTTCTCCAAGCCATAGGCCTGGCAGCCCAACTAGACAATGACCATAAACTCTCACTGAAGTGGGGGATGGTCTTTGCTAACTAACATGGCCTGGACAATGAGCTCAGAAAACAGCCTCTAACAGACAACTAGACCCACAAACACAATCAGGAATATGGAGAATATTACAGCTGCTACCTAAACTATTTTAGGCAGAACACACTACAGAAATGTTTATCACAAACACAATCAGGAATATGGACAATATTACAGCTACTACCTAAATTATTTTAGTTAGAAAACACTACAGAAATGTTTATCACAGCAGAAAACCAGCAGTGAGTCAATAGCTATGAAATACAGTACAAGCATGCAGTATACAATAAAATTGTTATAAATATCTAGAATAAGCAATAACTACTACAAATAAGCAAAAAAAAAAAAAAAACAGGCTACTTATTGCTATATATCACAGATCAGCTGCTCCTCCTCAGATGGCTCTGTGTGTAATGGCTGAAACACTCAAGTTAACTTCTTAAGTAACAGAAAGTTGAAACCTGAAACAACTTTAAAAAAGCTCAAAAGAACCAATGAGGTGCTTTCTCCAAGCCGTAGACCTGGCAACCCAACTAGACAATGACCATAAACACTAAATTCTCACTGAAGTGGGGCATGGTCTTTGCTAACTATGATGGCCTGGACAATGAGCTCAGAAAACAGCCTCTAACAAACAACTAGGCCCACAACACAATCAGGAATATGAAGACTATTACAGCTACTACCTAAGTTATTTTAGGCAGAACACACTTTTATACAACCTATAGCTCTACAACTATCATTAACCAATTGGTTGATATGATTAGAAAAAGTCAAAGCTGGATCTACCCATATACCCAGGTCCTTAAATGAATCTACAGTTTCAATCTCTGTGTGCTGTATTAAGTATTCACATTTCAGTTTATGTCTCCCAAATTTCATATGCTTAGTTTTTGATATATTTATCAGCATATTATTCTCCCATGCCCATATGGTCAATTTAGTCAAATTCATTTGCAGACATGCCTTATCTGTCACACAAGCAATCAGTTTACCCAGTTTCAAGTCATCTGCATATAGACTGTAGAACACCTCAGGTGAAAATGTTAAGTCTGAAAGATACAGTCTAAACAAGTAAGGGCCTAGGACAGAGCCCTGTGAGATACCCTGACTGTAACCAAGGATTTCACCTGTCCAGTTGTTGTGTGATACTTCCCATGTCCTATTTGTAAGCCCTGCAGCTATCCATCTTATCAAGAGTACATCAATATCTAGTTGTTCTAATTTATTGATCAGTGTTTTGTGTATGCCCTGTCAAATGCTGAAGTTAAATCTATATAAATTACATTACAGCACAATTTTTCATTCATATTTGTAATTATATTCTTATAGAGCATCATATTACAAGTAGTAATAGATCTGTTTTCAAGATATGCATTCTGATATATGGCTTCAAATCCAGTGTTTCCAATTCTGACAATAACTTATCCGATATTACCTTCTAAATTATTTTTCCACAACATGAAAGTAGACTTAAGGGTCTATATGACTGGGGATTTGTCCTACCCCCATTCCCTTAAATATAGGTTTAAGCACGTCTCCAATCTTGAGGAATTTCTCCATACCTATATGACCTAGTAAATAATAAACATAATGGTATCTCCCTTTTTAATTTCTCTATATCTTTTGAATTTCTAATACCATGACAGGAATGGACCCCATTCCTAAGTCAAAGTATGATTAAACTTCATTAAATTAGTATTGTTTCAATCTTTGATGTCAGCCAAAAGTGCCTTTTACAGCACCCACAATGTGCCCAGTAATGACACCTTCTGCAATTCATATAGAGTTATATGTGTTGGTAGCATATTTAAATATGATTGTAGATTCTTTGTAAGAAAACCTGTTGCTCCTACTATGATTGGAACTATGTTGGTATCTTTCTTCCACATTGCTCTCATTTCTGCTTACAAATCCTGATATGTTATGACTTTATGTCTCTCTGTACACAACACACTGTAGTCACTGGGTGTGGTGATTTCAATGATCAGTGTTACTTTTGTCTTCTTTTCTTGGACCACTATATCTGGTTTTCTAACATCTATCTTTTGAATTGTTGGTAATGGATGATCCCATGTGATGTAGACTTCATCATTTTCTGTAATGCTTCGTGACTCATGTTTCCAATGTTTTTCAGCCACTTCAATGCATAATGTTTGCACAATCCCCAGTACAACAGTCTCGCCACATTATTATGCATTTCAGGATACAGTCCTTCTGCCATTAGTATGTCGCAACCAGCAACGAGATGTGCAACTGTTTCCAATTCTGTTTTACAAAACCTACATGTGCCTGTTTCTCCCACGTGTTCAATGGACTTTGTAAACCAACTTATATGTAGCCCACTATCTTGTACCGCCAATATTAATCTTTCATCTGTTGGTTTGAATTTGCCTCTCCTTAACCATTCCTGTGTTCGATCCTGATCAACATGAGGTTCTTCCAGAAGATTTCTATACTTGCAACTATATTTATGCATTTTTCCCATTTCTTGCCTTCTCATCTCATCCTTCTATATACCTTATATTCTTTTGTTTGTTTTTTTTTTTGGCACATTCAGTTGCTGCCTGGTTTTCATCTACTTGTGGTTTGATTTCCATTCATGCTTGATGCCGATATGCTTCTGCTAGCCTAAGCATGGAAGTCATCTTAGATTTATTTTCCTCATGTTTCAAAACTTTCACTACATTTCGGTCTTGTGAGGTCAGCAGATATGTATGGAGTCCCACAATTGCAGATCTGTACATGTAATAAATTTTAAGGAGGCCCATCTGTCCTTCAGAATGGAGAATATATAATCCTGGAATACACTGATTTTTGTAAATCATTTCATGAGCATGAATTATCCTTCTTGTTTTCCTGTCTAATCTATCCAACACATTTTGGAGCCAGTCAGTCACTCCAAAACTGTAAGTTAGGACAGAAAGAGCAAGTTGGTTTATAGCTTGGATTTTCTTCCTAGATGTCAACACTGTTTTTAGGATTAATTTAAGTCTTCTAAAGTACTCCTTTCTAAGTTTTATTTGAATCTGTTCATGTTTTATTGTTGATCCTTCATCAATTCCCAAATATTTATACACTCCCTCTTGCTAAAGTTCTTTTATATCCCATTCTTGTCCCAAACTGATGTTTTCTTGGTGCTGCAGTTTTCCTGCTTTAAAGGTTGCTTTTGCACATTTATCAAGAGCAAATGACATTCTTATATCATCTGAAAAAGTTTTGACAACTTGCAGCTGTACTTTCAGTCCCTCATCTCATGAGCTATACAGTTTCAAATCATCGACAAACAGAATATGTGAAGTCTTTACACTTTGTTGTTTTCTAGGAGCCAAATTATAACCATGGCCTAAGCTATTAAGTAGACAGCTTAATGGGTTAAGGGCAAGTCAGAATACCAGCAGTGACAGAGAGTCACCCTTGAATAGCCCCTTTGAATTTTTATCCCTGGAATAATAATTTGTCCTTTATGAGTGGATGGGTAACAGAAAGTTCACACCGGGGATCACACCAACAGCACTACTAGATAGGGGCCAAGGGTACTAGCTGCTAGTGCAAGGGTCTAGGGAACTACTAAAGGGGAGGTGAATACCACACAACGTGGCTGGGCTAATATATGCATTCAGGCAGATATCCCAGTACCAACCTATGAACCTATCATGGCTTAATTTCAAAGTGGTCTGCCACTGTTTCATGGTCACTGTAATGTGGTCGATCAGTTGTTGTTGTTGTCTTTCGGGTTGCCACAGTGGCACCCCGGTCCGCTAATGATTGGCAGTAGATTTTGACGAACACCGAGGTGCCAGCTCGATGTTCAACCTTCAACAAAGGCACATCCATTTACTCATGTCTTTCGAATGCCTACCCAACTGCGGGGAGGACATGCAGACTCCGCACAGAAGGCACTCCTCGCACTCCAGCCAAGAATCTTAGTGCAGGGTGTATATTATGCATTTTTAAGCACTCTTTTATCCATGAATGTGGTCAGTCCTTGTCATACTTAAATTCTTCCCCTTTTTACAGTTCTCCACTATGACTTTATTTAACAACAAATTACCCTTTGTTCCATATGACTTTCTTTTAGTGCTCTTTTGTTCTACTGCTGTAATTTTTTTTTTATATATATTTTTTATTGAGTTTTAAATAACCATAGATTGTACAATATATAAGAGCATCACAATAATAGAAACCAATAAAACTACGATACAACACAAGATAAACATAACTATATACAAAGTCCATAACTACAAAGCTTCCTTATCAACATTAATATTTATCTAAAAGATCTTTTAATTTCAGCCATGACAGTTTTTTTATGTCTGATATTTGGTGTTCTGATATAGTCAGTTTGTGATTCCTTATTACAGATCATTTTGTCTAGAGAAATAAAATCAGAAAATGAGAGGAGTTTCTGACATTTCAGTTTATTGTAACAATTTTCCTTCCAATGGGTTGGGAGGGTGGCCTAATGGTTAAGGTGTTTGCCTTACAAGCACAAGGTGCAGGGTTTGAGTCTCACAAGGGATAATTGGCTAGGCTTAAAATGGCTCGCAAGAGCAGTTAGCTTAGTACTAATCTATGAACCTAATTGCAAGAAGTGACTAAAAAAGACGTGTTTGCGTTTTCGGAATTGTACCTGGCATTGGTGTATTGAACAAAATGAGTGAATCTGTTATTTCACAATTGTCTGACTACAATGTTTTGGTAAAATCTTTGAATTCCGACCAAAACGGTGTTACCAATGAGCATTTTAGGAACATATGTGACCAAGCTGCATCTAATGTTTTTTCACATCTCCAGCATTTAACTATTTCTTTAGGGTCTATATCATATGAGCGAATCACACACATTGTGAACACTCATAATATCGAATGTACCGGACATCAAAGTGCTTTTCCTGAGATTGCGGAACAGTGAAGAATGGGATATTTGCCCTTTCCTCAGTGTAGTGTGATCT
>NC_056735.1:97958378-98000878 GCF_019279795.1 Protopterus annectens | reverse complement strand
AAGGCTATGTTAAGTAGCATAATTTCGGTCTATTATGTAGGCTTAGTCTTGTATATTTAACGAAATAGAATTCTACAAGTACTAACTACATAACAACTGTTAATATGCATCTAAAAAATAATATGACCTACAATGATACGGAACTTTTTCTTAAAAATTGATGGTTCTATCTATTATTTAAAATATTATCTAATACTTAAAATCGGAAAGTATTCTCAGTTGCGCTAACCTAAATTCCTAAAAATATATATTTATTCAGCTAATTACAAATACAAGCAAGCCATATAATCAAGCAAATATTGTGATATTTTTCGAAGATTTTACGACTAACTAGGCAAAGTATAAAAAATATATAGATATCACTGTAAGTATAACGAATGAAAGCACCACTTTGCTGATATAACTGGTGGGCTTATACAAAGTTTTGAGTGGTAATAGTGCAAAATTAAATATCTAAACAAAGGGCTTAATAAGAATTAATACACATGTTAATCTATGCCAGCATATACGACTATACGTATTTATTCCACTCTAAAATGTGAGAAAATAAAGAATTGTTTGTTATAATAATATAGCCTGAGTTTCTCAAATTTTTTCACAATAATTGTAATACCCAACAAGTGACGGCTAGTTATACCTATTCCAAATAAGTAGTGTAATACTGAGTGATAATATACTATACTAATGCTTCACGCTGCAAAATATGACTAAAAAACTCATAGTTAAAATCTATTAAAATTTAATATTATAATAATCAAAAATGTTAATATATTATGTTCAAGAAATATAAAACAAAGTCTATTCTAAGGAATATATATTCTCTATTCTTATATAAAACAAAAAAATTAATTTAGATAAGTATTTACAAATATGTGATAAAAGTTGTGATGAATTATCTAAAAAATTTTTGTGTATTTTATGACATTCTACAGTGTATCCAGTTAGTTTCAGAATTTATTTTTTAACTCCATTCAAAAGTGGGAATGGACTGTGATATTAGTCAGATAAGCTTTCTTATGAATGAAAGATATGAATGTATAGTTAGATCGTATGTAAATCCAAGGGTTTATGTAGTTACTATATTATGATTATGAAATTTGATTAAAAGTTATGTTTTAACATGTAAGACAAGCATAAAACAGCCTTGGAAGATGTTTAGATTTGACTTCATTTCAGTTAAGTTATACAACGATATATACTGTTGTGTAAACATAACAAAATCATTGCATATTAATTAGACTGACATCACAGGAAATGACATGTCAACAAGTTTGAAATCTAAAGTTATTTAAGGGCTAATTAATTAACATTTGTAATGGCCCGAGGAAGCTATCTTAGTGAAAGCGCTTGCCTATATGTGATATCGCAATAAATGTTCTTTATTTTACTTTAACGGTCCTATTGGAATTTATTTATCTACTATTTTGGCATTACCTGATATTTGGATTTGTGAAGGAGGGTTACATGAAAAACTTTATTTAAGAATTGTTATGTCGATGTTCCACGACACCTGCTTATTTAGTGGAGTGTACTTTCAGCACAGTTACGGGAAGCTGATTAGAAGGAGCTGAACAAGCCGCGAGGTTGATGTGCTTTTCGGCATTGATTTCTTGCACTTGTTTGTACCTGAAATAACTTTTAAGTTGCCATTCCGATGGATTATCTGGCAACTTTGTAATTATTGGCTGTTGGTCTGGCGTTCTTGTTTGAATACGCCACAACATTCAAGTAATTTTATATTGATAAAGGAAAGCTTAACCTGGAGAAGTGAATACTGTTCGGGTATAACGGCCAATTTTTGGTACTGTGTGCTTGTGGCTTTGAGAAAGCAATTTGGTGCATCCAGAATTGGAGAAATTGTATATGAAACGCATCGCTGGAAAGCAGCTTAGTTCATTCAAGGTACTGAAACAACTATATGTTTTAAGCTGTAGATTATTTATCATAAGAAACTGTGTTGCTGGCAAATCATCAGTCTCATCTGCCATCATTGACTGAAGATAATTGCCCTATTTTTTATAATACCAGCGAACTTCTTGTGTTTATATATTTTATCTTTGAGCTGGGTACAATAGACGCAGTAGTATATATTTGTTTTCCATATATATATATATATATATATTCGTATGTCTCTATTAAGTATCTAGCTATATAACTATCTAATCTAGCATGTGTTTCTCTATAGATATATTAATGATGAGATTGTATAAACTCTCAGGAAATGCAGAATGTGAAAAAATAAAACATTCATATTCTTACTCTTCTCATAGTCTCACCAGCATGAGATGTTGCAATCTTTTAGATCTGATGTCCTAAGGTTTGATCAACTATGTACCAACAAACATTAGGGCTTCCATCAGTGTTTGTGTCTTTGCAGGCTGAGTGTAATCTCTTTCCATTTTCCAAAAAAAAAAATGCTTGTTGACTTCCTCTACTACATTGCCTGTATGAATTCATAATGTACTCTTCATTGCCTTTGCTACCCAAGTCATGTCGAAAACAAGTCCTTTTTTATTTAATTGTTTATTTTAAATTTAAGCGGGTAGATGGGCTTGTACCTCTCAACCTCTTAGTACAAAAATACTGACAAAGCCAAAAATAATGGGGGGGGGGTGAAAAGGCAAAAAATATGGACAGATTTTAAATATTTCTCTTATAAACTCCAAGAAATGCCAGAACAACAAATTTTGCATTAACATACATTTTCTGGAGTTTATGAAGCTTGAAACTCAGTGACTTTGATTCTCAGTGATACTGAGAAAACCATAAATATTAAGAGGAACAGACCAAAAATATGAGCCAACAATTTGGACAGTTGAGAAGTATAGATACACTAGTTATAGTTTCATAGTTTCATAGTATAGTACTAGGCTATCTGCCCTGGGGCATTTGTAAGCCTAGCCATAGTGATGTGGCTTTTGCCACCCCATGAAATGGTACAAAAATGTACAGAATAAATCTAGAATACAGTGCCTCTGTCTAGTAGTGACACAGTAAAGGTCCCCTTATATAATAGAATTAGTTTACTGTGCCCCTGTCTAGCAGTGACACAGATGTGATCCCTGGGGTAAACTTACGATCTCCCATCCACTCATCAAGATTTCTCTTGAAGAGAGTCAGTGAGGGGCTCTGCCTAATACGAACTGGGATCCTGTTCCAAAGCATGGGAAGCCTCTGGGTTATGAATCTATCCCTCCAGCATGTCCTATTCATACTTGTGCTGAGGTTTAAGTCTTTAGCTCTTGTGGTCCTGATGGATTTTAATTTTTTGAGGTGGAGCATGTCCATCAGATCCTTATTGGACATGGCCTTGTACGTCAGGCAGAGATCACCTCTGAGCAGGCGGTATGCTACTGAATAGAGCTGAAGTTTCTTTAGTCTGGCAGAATAAGACATATGTTGGAGACCCTTGATCCTTTTGGTGAGGTACTTTTGTGGTCTCTCTGGCTGTTGCAAGTGCCGGGTGAGGTACATACCAAATGGGGCATTGTACTCAATCATGGGTCTGATGAGGGAGGAATATAGGGGTACAATGACATCCTTGGATCTGGATGTGAAACCCTTCATGATGAGGTGTGCAAGGTAGAATGTTTTTCTAACCACTTTGGCAATGTGGGTGTCAAATGAGAGGTCGCTGTCTACTTGGGTCCCTAGGTCTCTGTTTACTTTTTCTGTATTCAGTGGGTTGCTGTCTATGTGATAATTTGTGGGTACTTTGTTTTTTCCAAAAGGGATGACTATACATGTTTTGGCATTTAGTTTAAGGCCGTGACTACGGCACCAGTTGTCCATTTCAGTGAGGGCTTTTTGTAGGATGTGTGTATCTGCTGGTGTATTGACTATGGCACCTAGTTTGCAGTCATCTGCGAACTTTGTCAGCCACAGTCCTCCCATGTTTGCTTTAACATCTGAGAAATAAATGCTGAACAAGAGGGGTCCCAGGACAGATCCCTGTGGGACACCACTTGTGACTCACTTTGAGTCTGACATTGCTCCAGCGATTTTAACTTTATGGGTTCTGTCCTTTAGCCAGTTTGCAACCCATCTAGTGACATAAGGGTTTACTTTTAAGCTGTTTAGCTTATCTATGATGCCTGAGTGAGGTATTGTGTCGAAGGCCTTAGCCAAGTCCAGGTATGCTGTATGGACTGCTTTGCCCTCATCAATGGCTCTAGTAACTGTTTCAAAAAAGTCAACCAGGTTTAAAAGGCAGGATCTGCCCTTTACAAAGCCGAACTGGGTGGGGTCAAGCATCTGTAGGTCCCCTATGTCTCCGTTTATGAGTTCCATAATGATTCTTTCCATAGCTTTGCAGACCAGGCTAGTCAAGCTTATGGGGCAGTAGTTTCCAGGGTCTGTAGAGGCACCCCCCTTGTGGAGTGGGACCACTGTTGCTGTACGCCAGTGTTCAGGTACATATCCCAAAGTAAGGCTAAGGTTAAATAGCATTTTATGTGTGGGTTTAGCTCCTCTTGGAGTTCACGTAACACGCACCCCGGGATACCGTCAGGTCCCATTGATGCTGTGTTTTTTTCTTTGTTTAGGGCGGTTCTCACTTGGACATCTGAGATGACAGGGAGATTACATTCAGCTGGGATAAGTATTTCTTCTTTTGGGGGTGAAGGAGGCGAGAAATTTGCACTGAACCTGTCAGCCAGAATGTTAGAAATATCTGTGGGTTCAGTGTATTTTTTGTTGTTGTGAACCAACTCTGAGCATATCTGAGGGTTTCCGCCCAGGTTTCTAACATAGCTGAAGAAGGCTTTGTGGTTATCTTTAGTGTCCTTAGCGATTTTTCTCTCAAAGTTTGCCTTGGATGTTTTTATTAGAGAACGTAGTTTTCTGCTAATGTTGATCAGAGATGTCTTCCGTTCATGGGATTTCGCTCTGACGTGCAGTAGCTTCCTTCTTTTGTTATACAATTTGTTTATGGCTGAGGTCCACCAGACAGGATGCTTACATTTGGTGGAGAGAGACTTGGATTTGTTTGGGATTGCATGAACAATGCATTCTTGGAGATGTCCATAGAAAGCATTTGTGAAGGATTCGGCATTGTGGGATGTGGTATCCACTGGCACAGTGGGCTTAAAGGATACCATCTCAGTCCTAAGAAGAGTGAAGTCTGCTTTTGAGAAGTTTTTCACTGTGGTCTTTTGTGCTGGGGGTGGAGGTGGGATATGTATATCCAGGGTGATTAGTTTGTGGTCAGATCTCACTAGTGAGGGGTTTACTTCTGGTGTGGAGCATTTTGTCCCCATGTTTGTGATGATCAGGTCTAGTATATTATCTCCCCTAGTGGGACAGGTGACTAGTTGTTCCAGTGCATTTGAATTTATGAATTCCAGGAACCTTTGGGCTAGAGTATTAGGGCTAGAATAATGTACCCAATCTATGTTTGGGTAGTTGAAGTCTCCCAGTATGATGGTATTTTGTGATACATTCATATCCTCCAATGTCTTCAGGAAGGCTGAGTGGGGTTCTTGAGATTGGGAGGGTGGTCTGTAACATGCTACCAGTTGTATAGCAGTTTTGCCTATGGTTAGTTGCACCTGTATGGTCTCTGATGCTTCATGTGTTGCTACTAACCTGGAGGTGTGGGTGTCCTTTATGAATATGGACACTCCCCCTCCCTTTGTGGTTCGGCCCGGGTTTTGGGGATGAAAAGCATGATACGAGGTGTAGCCTGGTAGCGCTGGGGTGCTTTCAGGAGCCTTGAACCAGGTTTCAGTTACTGCACAGATGTCGATGTTCTCCATGCTGTGGAGTGCATCAAGTGCCTGCATCTTGAGATTTAGACTTCTGGCATTGAGCAGCATTACCCTTAGTTTTTTTCCATTTTTGTTTTCTATGGAGGTGGGTTTGTCTTTTGAGCCTTGCCTAAAAAAGGCACTATGGGGGTGGCAAGAGCCTTAGCCAATATCCGGAAGCCCAGTGGTGACAGGTGTAAGCCATCCCTTGCGAAGCAGCGTGGCTTGTCCAACATATCATCCCAGGCAGACAGACATTGGATCCCCTTAGAATGACACTGGTACTTGAGCCAATTGTTAAAGCTGATCATCTTGTCTTTGTATTGTGGTATCATTCTTGGTGAGGGCAAGATGCTGCTCAGGGTCAGGGACATACCAGCCTGGGCTACATAATCGGAGAGCTCCTCTATGTCTCTTTTCATGTAGTCCAGGGAGGTACATCTCAGGTCATTCACACCAGCATGGACAATGATGGAGTCATATTTGTACTTGCTTTGGAGTGACCTGAGTGCGTGTGTTATGTGGCGGATCCTAGCTCCCAATAGACAGCTCACAATCACCTTCTCCTTGTTCAGCCTGGTCAGTGGGACATCAGTGTGTCTGACTATGGAGTCACCTATTACTAGTGTATCAGGCAAGGTGTTTGGCCTTAAGGGCTGCGATTGGTCGACACACTGATTTATTGAAGTATGTGTTGCATGTGTTTTGTTTTGAGGTGGTGGATTTTTGGATGTCTGCTTTGGGAGCCTCTGTTGTTTTGGTAAGTTTTTTATTAGAGCCTCCGAGTATGTCTTTGTGTTTTTATGTGTTTGGTTTGCAGTTGTGGTAGGTCTATGTGGGACTGGGATTGTTGTGTGTGTGGTTGCCATCTCCTCCTGTCTGGTCATGCCAGCCCTGAGTTGAGAGAGTTCAGCCTCCAGTTTGGCTATATAGTTGCATCTCTCACATGTATTTGTGTTTGTTGGGAGGAGGAGAGGGTTGTCTGTGTACATGAGACAATAGTAGCATTGTCTCAAGATGCCCAGATTGACCAGCTGAACTGGAGACGACGCCAGTAATCTACCACTCAACATGCTAGAACAGTATAAGGGAGTGGTATACCTTTAAGGGAAGTGGGTATTCACAGGGGTGGTAAGTAGATGTAGTGCTTTACTTAGTACGAGAGTGCTTACTTAGTAGAGAAGTATTGAGAACAAGTGCTAGGCTTATAATACAGTGAGTAGTCTGGTTTTACTAAGAGTAGAGCTTCCTTAAGGGAAAATTTGAAGAACAGACTTGGCGGAGCCAGAAAAAGTTTAACCTTGTTTAACCGCTGCGCTATGCGTCTGACCAGCATAAAGCCGTGCAAATGCGGATTTTAAACAGTGAACTACAAAAGAGCTGGAAATGGTCCCAAACAACCAATTACTACAGCTTCTTGTGCTGAGGTCACTTCCCCCAAGGACAGGTAGGCTGCTCAAGGCTCCCCACTCCCACTGGTGAGCAAAGAAACTTCCTTCTAGCCAAGTAAGGTAATGGACAACACAGGAACTACACCACAGCCCAGAATACAGCAATGCCTGTAAAATGGTCTAAACTAGTCGAGGAAGGTGGGAAAACAAGGATTATTTTTTTGTTTTTTTGGTAGAAACACACAGAAAATGCAGAAATAGTGATAAATTAGTTACACAGGCTAGCACACTTTAGTGGGCAGCCTCCACAGTTAAATTAAACAAACAAATAAGCAAACTTTCGATCAAATTCGACTAAAATGGAACTTTAAGTGCAGATTTTAAAATAATGCAGCAATCAGTTAAAAAACAGTTCAGGCTAGTTCAACGTAAGCTACAGAAGCTATTTCAAGTGAAAAAAAGCAAAGAGACTTAAATCCAGAAGGTAGTCACTTTTCTGAGTTCCCTGCTGCTAGTACCACTCTGTAAACCCATGTGGAGCTTGTCTGAGCAGTATAGCCAGAAAAAAAACGCCCAGAGGTGGATTTTAAACAGTGAACTACAAAAGAGCAGGAAATGGTCCCAAACAACCAATTACTACAGCTTCTTGTGCTGAGGTCACTTCCCCCAAGGACAGGTAGGCTGCCAAGGCTCCCCACTCCCACTGGTGAGCAAAGAAACTTCCTTCTATCCAAGTAAGGTAATGGACAACACAGGAACTACACCACAGCCCAGAATACAGCAATGCCTGTAAACAGGTCTAAACTAGTCGAGGAAGGCAGGAAAACAAGGATTATTTTTTTGTTTTTTTGTTTTTTTGGTAGAAACACACAGAAAATGCAGAAACAGTGATAAATTAGTTACACAGGCTAGCACACTTTAGTGGGCAGCCTCCACAGTTAAATTAAACAAACAAACAAGCAAACTTTCGATCAAATTCGACTAAAATGTAACTTTAAGTGAAGATTTTAAAATAATGCAGCAATCAGTTAAAAAACAGTTCAAGCTAGTTCAAGGTAAGCTACAGAAGCTATTTCAAGTGAAAAAAAGCAAAGATACTTAAATCCAGAAGGTAGTCGCTTTTCTGAGTTCCCTGCTGCTAGGACCACTCTGTAAACCCACATGGAGCTTGTCTGAGCAGTACAGCCAGAAAAAAACACCCAGAGGTGGATTTTAAACAGTGAACTTGGACCCTTTTCATCCATGCCCAGGCCATAACTGTTACAACAATGGCACAAACAAGTTAACATATGCTAATTACACTGTAAACTTTCTGCTGTTACAACAACGGTACAAACAAGTTAATACATGCTTATTACACTGTAAACTTTCTACTGTTACAACAATGGTACAAACAAGTTAACATATGCTAATTACACTGTAAACTTTCTACTGTTACAACAATGGTGCAGACAAGTTAACATGTGCTAATTACACTGTAAACTTTCTACTGTTACAACAATGGTAGAAACAAGTTAACATATGCTAATTACACTGTAAACTGTCTACTGTTACAACAATGGTGCAGACAAGTTAACATATGCTAATTACACTGTAAACTTTCTACTGTTACAACAATGGTACAAACAAGTTAACATATGCTATTTACACTGTAAATTTGCTATACACAAAGTGTTAAGTGTAATGGGTAGAAGGTTCCAGACAGAAGAGTCAGATTGTAAAAACACTTTTCCTTAATGTATTTTTATGAATCATTGCCTAACAACAGTAAGATAGCATTCAGTGTTTTCCCTTTGGCCACAAGTGCATGCTTTTAGCTGAAATGTATTATTAACAGAGGGGCATTACTTGCAGTGTATAAGTCTGTAGGTGAGGAAGCATAGTAGAATGGTGGGCCTAGCAGAAACAAGGAACCAGTTAGCTTTTCTGAACATATTACAATGGTGTTCTGACCTTGGAGACAAATTAATGAATATCTGGTCCATAGGCTTGCACAGTTATCAAATTAAAAATGATATAATTAAATTATCACTTAACATGTGCATAAAAATAGCTTACCTGCTCTGAACATTTTAAAAACAAAGCCTAGTTTCAATGGAATTCAGTTATTAGGTGTGAAATGCTAATATGGAATACAGTTTCTAAGTGAAATTGCTTCTTTAACTATCCAAAACGTTAGCCAGAATCATGCATCATACGGGAAGTTTATTGTATTACACAGAGAAGACACTAACTAAGCTTTGTCTTTCTTGGAGTTTTTACTTAATGGTTTATCTGTGTAAGTTTTTATCCTTTGGTTTCAGTGTTATTTGGGATATTTTGCAGTCACCCTTGTTTATGGATATCAGTCTTGTTTTTAAGCTCTGTGCTTCTGAAGTATAGCCAATCAATGAGCTTCGAAAAACAGGTAAATGTGGTGTACCTACAGCTATTGGGGTTTGGCTTTATTGGCTTGAAAGCACCATAGTGACTAAAGTCATGGACATTCAGAGACTATGTAGCTAGGTAAAACTCAAAATGAAACACAAACTAGATAAAAACAAAAAAGCCCGAACAAACTGGCAACCAACTCTCTTTAATAGTTCAAATTGATTTTGAAGCGCTTTTCGGCTGATACAACAGCCTTCATCAGAATACAAAAAACACACAAACCAGCTCATTTAAATAGTAAAATGCCAAAAAAAGGCGCCAAAATGAAAAAACAATTAATCAATTAAAGTATCATTATATCTTAAAGTTACTTGACCCTATTATGTTAAAATAAAATATAATAATAATAATGAAGAAACATTTATACTCATCAAATGCGCAGTATTCTGTTATCTGCTTAAACTCCTAAGTCTCAGCAAACTGCTGATAGAAATTGCATCATTTAAACCAGGTACATTACAAGTGTTTAACATAATTTGCCATTTCAATTCTAATTCAAGTAATCTAAAAGTGTGTGGACCTCCTCTAGGATTCCTAGATATAGAATCAATCACCAAAAATTTAAAATAATGGTTACTATACAAAGCAACATGTTTGGCTAGGGCATTGTCCACTTTCTTGTGGTTTATGGCATAAATATGCTGATATATCCTATCGTGGGGCCTCCGCTCCATCTTACCTACATAGAAGGCAAGACAAATCATGCACCCAGCTAAATATACTATTTCCCTAGAATTACAGTTAAATTTCCTCCGTAACTTATATCTGTAATCATTAACAATGAAGTAATTAGTTGTCTCTATGTGTTTACACGTTACAGGGTTCGCATTTCACCATCCCTGGTATTTTAACAAGAGTGCTCGTCTTGTACACTAATAGATCTTTCAAGTTCTTCCCACGTTTAAACACTATTTTTGGTCCTTCCCCCAATTTATTTAATAAACTTTGATTCAATCTAAAGAGATCCCAATTTTTCTTAATTATATTAGCACAAGAATAACTCTGTGTACAGAAAGTAGTAATAAAACTACAAACCAAACCGTCGCAAACTCCCTTTGAAGTTAGTGAACTCATATTCGAACCATTAATTACATTAAATTGGGAATTCAATTCAGCATCTACAATTTTCAAAGCCAACAAAGGTACATAAACTTGATTCAACCTTTTAGTTTTAACTTCCTGAATTAATTCTTCAATTAACTCTAAAGGGTACCCCCTATGTGTAAAAGCTGATTTAAAAAATTCACATTCATCCAATCAGCTTTTTGAGTAGAAATATGAGCTGCTCTAACAAGTTGTCCTTTGACAACTGCCCTTTTCTGAAAAAAGGGGTGGCTACTTGAGAAATGAAGGAACATATTTGAATATGTATTTTTTCTATGTATTCTCACTGTAAAGCAGTTCAAATCATTGTTTTTCTTAATTAATACATCCAAGTATGCAACTGATACTTTATCAAAGGTAGAGGTAAATTTTAAAAATTCAGTTGTAGAGTTAAAGAGCTCTAAAAGACTGGAAGCTACCTGTTCCTCACCATTTAGTAAAACAAAGATATCATCAAGATATCTTGTATAATATACAACATTATCTGCATATAGTTGATTCTTGAATACAAACTCAGACTCCCAATATGCCATCACAAGGTTGGCTACGCTAGCCCCACAAGGCGACCCCATAGCCAACCCTACCTTTTGCAAATAAAACTCTTAATTGAAAATGAAATAATTGTTAGTTAAAATTAAATCCAATAATTCAATAATTAAGGAAATACTGTCACTAGAAACATCATGCTTCCTCATCATGAAAGCGACCCAGTCTATCACTACTAGAATCCTAGAGGAGGTCCACACGCTTTTAGATTACTTGAATTAGAATTGAAATGACAAATTCTGTTAAACACACTCACACACCATACAATTCATATACACAACTTTGGCAAGGCTGCTGATGTCACTCACCTAGAAATACACCTCTGGGAATGTCATAACCCAGTAATCTCTGTAGCGTGTCCTGTAACTGCGTACTGCTGTAGTGTGATAAAATCGGTAGGTGTTTTCACCCCAGACATAAAAACTGTGTTTGTGTGTAAATCTGTGTGTCTGAGTACAGAGCAATGCTTTTTAGGCTACTCACACTCCATACAATTCATATACTTAACTTTGGCAAGGCTGCTGATGTCACTCACCTAGACATACACCTCTAGGAAGGATATAGCCCAGTAATCTCCGTAGCGTATCTTGTAACTGCTGCAGTGTGATAATGTAATGAGGTAGATGCTCCAACCCCAGACTTGGCAGCTGTGTGTGTGAATTTGTGTGTTTCTGATTGAGTAGAGAACAATACATTTTAGGGTACTCACACTCCTTAGAATTCATATACTCAACTTTGGCAAGGCTGCTGATGTCACCCACCTAGAAATACACCTCTGGGAAGGTTGTAGCTCAGTAATCTCTGTAGTGCCTCCTGTAACTGCATATTGCTGTAGTGTGATTTACAACTGTGGTCGGGTTCCATCTCCACCCATGGCAGTTCTGGATGTTTTGTGTGTGTTTCAATGTCTGTGTATGGAGCAATGCATTATAAGCTACTCACTCACAGTACATTTCAAATGCCCTACTTTGGCAAGCCTGCTGAAGTCATTCATTGTGAAATACAACTTTGGGGAAAAAGTTCTTTAGTAATCCCTGTGGTGTGACCTATAACTGCTCCATGCTGTAGTGTGGTGTAGGTCTTAGTCAGGGATTCTATACCCACACATGTCAGTTGCAGATGTTTTGTGTATGTCTCACTGTCTGTGTAGGGAGTAATGCATTTTAGGCTAGTCAGTCGCAGTACAGTTGAAATGCCCTTCATTGGTAATCCTGCTGATGTCATTCATTGTGAAATACACCTTTAAGGAAGGATTTCTCTAGTAATCCCTGTGGTGCATCCTATAACAGCTCCATGCTCTAGTGTGATATAGACCTCAGTCAGGGGCTTTATACCCCCACATGTCAGTTGTGGATGTTTTGTGTGTGTCTCACTGTCTGTGTAGGGAGTAATGCATTTTAGGCTAGTCACTCGCAGTACAGTTGAAATGCCCTACTTTGGTAATCCTGCTGATGTCATTCATTGTGAAATACACATTTAGGGAAGAAGTACTCCAGTAATGCCCATGGCGCGTACTATAACTGCGTAGTGTTGTAGTGTAATAAACTAGTTAGGTGTGTGTGTGTGTGTGTGTGTGTGTGTGTGTGTGTGTGTGTGTGTGTGTGTGTGTGTGTGAGACACCTGTGGGAAATGTGGAGGGTGTTTTGCTTATTTCTTATATGGTGGTCCTACTATATATCACACTGTTTATCATACAGAGATAACAGATGTAAATTAGCTGAGAGGCTGGGGTGCAAATCCATACCCATACATGTGACATCAAGGCCAGCCATTCACAGTTAGAAACCCCACTATTACCCAGAGCACACACTCAACCCATGTGTCATACACATGCACATGCCTAGGCAACAGCCAATATGTAGGTAGTACACTGCATATTGGCCACTGATAGTAACTATGCAGTGATAGCAGTGGGCAACAGAGGGCATGTCACCCTGCCCATCTGTCCAATATGCACGTACATGCAGACGATGCACCTCCAGCATGTTCCCCAATGGACACCTGCACCACGTGCCTTCACATGTGACTCACAATGGACATACCATGCCTGAAAACATGCCCTGTATGGACAAATGACACTGACATCAGGGAATGCTGTTAGCATGCTATCAATGTAGGTGCAGGGTAAACCTGCTGCCCATTGCCAGTTCCTGCCACAGGTGGGCAAGACTGGCACATCTGATGATAATATGTGTTCACAACATGGGTCAGACACCCTAGGTACAGTTTCACATGTCACTGTACATGCATATGGGAGGTGTGCACATCCTAGACAACATCCATGTCATGGATTAAGGAACACATACATGGCAAGTGATGCACAGCATTGGCCACACACAATAGTCACCCAGGTGACTAGATGGGGGATGCAATACTCACCTGTGTGGGAAAATGTAGAAACTACAGGCCTGAGCCACAATGCAGACCATTGTCATGTGGCCAGATGCCAAGGTATACCCATCGTCTACCCTTGTACAGCCTGCTGGCACAGTTGAACACCACACACCCATGCAGACATGCAACCATGTGTGTCAGAACTGGCACCCTGTGTGTTCATGTGTGTGTTGTATGATGTGTATTTCCACATCCACACTCACTACAACCCCCCAGGGCATACTGAAGCATGCTGTCTGATGTCTGACACCTCCGCATAGTCGTTGCCCATACGACCTCCATATGACCCGTGAGGTGCATGTGATACCTGCACATTGATGTGTTGTCGTAATCCCACTAGTGATGAGTTGCACTCCTGGCCCTGCCAAGTGTGTCAATGTGTGTGCATCGATGTGTGAGTGTGCCTGTGTTGACGCTGGCACCTGTTCATGCAGACAGGCACATGTATGTCACCTACCGTATATCTACCATATCCCTGTTGCAGATGTCACTCACAATCACATATATATTCTGAGTGCTCCACAGCAGGTAACCCATGTGGTGCATCAATAACTGCATTGAACTGTGATAGCACTACATAGTTGTCAGGGGTTTCATACCCTGTGATGATAGGTGTGTGACACAAACCTGCTTCAGTTTTACTCCCCCACCCCTCCCTGACATGTATTTGCCTCTGTCTGCCTCCCCCACTCCCTCTCTGGTGGATGTAGAGACCCACACCTGCTTTGCTTAGGCAGCAGCACATGTATTTTAAGTGATGCTCATGATCAGCTGATGGCCTCTGCATGAATTGCAGCCCTCCCCTAGCTGATTGCATGTGGAACAGCTGTGGTAACATTCCCATAGCCAGTTGGATGGAAATACACTTCAATACCTAGGAACATCATGGTGGTGTTGTCCATTTTCACTCACTGTGAGTAGGAACTAGATATGTTGTTTGGCAAACAGCATCTCAGATGGATTGGGGATTTACCTCTAACAACATACACTGTGGAAAGGGGCAACAAACAGGGGGGGGATGTGCCTGACCTGACTACAGACTGTAAGTGCTGCTATACTGCATTTGGAGTAATGTTGGTTTAACAGTGTTTGTGTGGATATGACTGTCGTACATGTCGCAATATCTGCCATGTCAGTTCCATGTTTATGTGGAATCCCCATCAGCAGGGTCATCTGCAGACTGGGCAGTGTGTTGTGCCTTTGTTTCATGTGTTACCCATGGAGCATCTATCTGCGGACTGCAGAAGGTAGTCTGAGGACTGCAGTCTGTAGATGGTGAAGGCTGTGACAGTTACTGACTACATATCCCTCATAGGACATATGTTGCAACAAACCTCGTTACAATGCGAGATTTATGAGGTTATCACAGCAACATGTCTATACTGGCCCTGTGTATGTGCTGTTAGCCACACCTCTGTCAACCTTTGTATATATGTCGTGCATGAAGTGGTGCATATGTGCTGTACTGAAGTGAACACGAATAGCCAGCATTTGGGAAAAAGGCACAAAAAAACAAGACATTTGGATTAAGCCAAAAGGCTAAACCCTTTTATTGTCCATAACAGTTTCAGCTACAAAGCCTTCATCAGTGGAAAAACATTATAAAACAAAACACACAATCCTACCTAAATAGACCCCCCACCCATAGAAAAATAGCCCTGCCCACTACAACATCAAAAGTTACTCCTTCCATAAGATACAAATAACAGTTCAGAAAAGTTAGCCTATAACCAAATCAGCACCAGTCTAAGAAAGTGATATACATATAAATATGCACCAAGATATATAGTTTCCAACAGAGAATAAAAAAGATAGAACCGTGCAAACCTGATCTAGACAAAATAGGTCCCATAAAACATATTATTAAGAATGCATCATTACAAATGGTCATTAAGTCCATGAGGGAATAGCCCCCCCAACTTAATGATCCAATATTTTTCTTTTTTGTTTAGAATACTGTGCCATCCCTGTTTATTGTTTCTATTCCCAGTAATTCTATTAATAATCAGGAAATGGAATTCTGCATTAGTATGTGTCATACAATGTCTATACAATGCATTGGTTTCACGCTTGTTATGAATATCACTATGTGTTCAGACATTCGTGTTCTAAGTGCACGTGATGTCTGACCAACAAAAAAGATGAACATTTACAAGTGGCCAGATAGATAACTCAAGCGGTCCCACCGTTCCCAAAAAACTTCATATCATAAACTTTGCTGGTGTTTTTGCTGGTAAACTGTTTGAGTTTATTAACATATATTTATGAACAATGTCCACAGGGAAACATACCAATCAAATTATCCCTGGATACTGTTAGTTGTTTATAAATAGCACCCCCACTGCTGGTATGTTTGAAATGGGAAAAGTGGGACCCCAATGTTTTGCCCTTCCTGAATGAAAACTAACATGTGGTCCCTAACATTGTCCTTAAGTCATCATTAGCCAATAGAATATTCCAGTGTGTATGTATAGTATCTCTAAGAGTGTTGATGTTGCACCCATTGGTGGTTACAGACCTAATGGTGTCAGTAGGGTCTGCTCTAGTTTTGGTTTTATATTCCAGTAAAGAATCCCTATCCTGACAACTAACCCAATTACAAGCTGTTATGATGTCAAATTCCCTGCATCTCCTATTTCTGAACCTGTCACAAAGATCTTGGTGTGACAGATCATAATCCTGCATGGTGGAACTACTTCTCTTCATATGGAGAAATTGAGATTTGGGGATGTTGCGGATGGTATGGCTAAGATGTAAACTGGTAGCATGGAGCAAACTATTGTATTGGGGGTATTTGTGGAATACTCTAGTACTTAGGGTATTATCCACATTCCTCCAAACAGTAACATCCAGAAAATTGATTTCATCAACATCCATATTTAGAATGAATTCAATATCCCATTTATTTTCATTCAGATATCGAACAAATTCATCCAAATAGTTTGTATCAGCCCGCCATACCATCCAGCAATCCTCCAGATATCTTCGCCAAATGTCAATTTCATCCAAAAAAAGATTATGTAAAGAATCATAAATAAGTTGTTCTTCCAGGAAGGCCATGAGCAGATCTGCATAAATCGATGCAAAAGAGGCACCCATGGCCGTGCCCTGTATTTGCCAATAGCATTCTCCCTGGAAGTAAAAAATGTTCTTAGTTAATACTTGTTCCGCCATACATAGGAGCAATGTATTAAAACCTGCAGAATATAAATTGGCACGTTCCAACTAAAATTGTAGGGCCTCAAGACCGGCCCAATGGCAGGATGTTATTATACAGGGGCTTAACATCAAGGGTGCAAAGCAACCACCCAGGTTCCAATTGTGTTTCTGATATAATTTGCAAAAACTGTGTGGTATCCTGTATTCATGCCCTAATAAGAGTCAAGAGGGGTTTAAGATACTGGGTCAAAAATGCTGAGAGAGGTTCGGTCAAGGAACCAATCCCAGACACTACAGGTCGACCTGGAGGCTCGGTTAAAGATTTATGAATTTTTGGTAAAAGGTAAAAAATCTGTTTCTGTGGGTCCCTTACAGTGGGTTTTGGTCATTTCACTAATAATACCCTCTTCTACCGCCTGACTCAAAAATGAATCAAGATCCCTCTTAAAGTTTGGCGTTGGATCCAGTTGCATAGCCATATAATGCCATAGGTTGGACAACTGTCCCTTAACCTCATCCAGATAATAATCCGCATTCATTATGACTATTGCCCCTCCTTTATCTGCAGGTAAAATAACCACGCTATTGTTATTCTTAAGCTGACCTAATGCTTCATTTTGCCCAGCAGTAAGATTATGACCCAGTTCTAAAGAATCCCCCATGTTAAAGTGTAAATCCCTGAGTACAGCCTGCAAAAAAATAGAAACATGTTTATTCATTGGAGGCTGAAAATCCGACCTGTGAAATCTTAAATCATTAGATATTTGAGAATTATCACCAGAGAAAACCAACTTGAGACTGACTCTATGGCACAAATCATATAAATCAGATACCATAGTACTTTCATCCACAAAGAAACTGGGCACATAGTTCAAACCTTTATTAACTCATTCCCTCCAGTACAGGTCATTTGAGTGTGTACCTTTAACTCTCAGTGGGTATGACTTGAACCTTAAAAAAAGAAGTTATCACCTTACAATTCTAACAAATACTCAGGAACATAGGTCAAATATCATTACATCTGTGTCTGCCATCATGTATGCTTCAAGATATAATATTCGGATACCTTGTATGTAGCATGGTTTTGGAATTATTAATGCAAATATGAACAAGCAATATTTGATGCCTAGAGGAGCATTAGGAGGTAACTGCAGACTCTCAGATGTAAAGAGTTAAGGAGTCGCTTTTGCTCTTCTGTTAAAATTACACTGGAAATATTCAGAACATTTTGACAATTATGGCGTAATGTGTCATCAGAGTAGATAGCAGTCCCTCCATCATAGTTATTCCTGTTCCTATTCCTATGTTCCCTGCCCCCCTGCCTCCCACCAGTTCAAAAGGGTGATCTGTATTGTGTTTTTTTGGGGTGGGAGAGTCATGGGTGCTGGCACCATCTATATCAGTATAAGAGGATTCCTCACCTGATGTACTACTGAAGTTAGTATCCATCCTTTTAAGAATGGATCTGGGTCTTCTCTTACTATTGACCTTCATGGATCTACTGGTGTCGGAAAACATCACTGATTTGGACAACTCAAAGGGTTTGCTCCTGTGATAATCTGTTACATCCCTATTGAATTTTCTCATTTTTTATCGCGTGTCTGTTTTTCGAAAATTAAAAGCTCCTTGGATAGCTTAATCAAACAAGTGGCATACTGTGGTTGACCCTCAAACTTTCTGGTTTCCTCACAGCACATTTTAACTTCAGCTATATTTAGGTCAATCATCCGTTCATAATATGAACTCAAAATGTGTATGAAGGACATAGAGGCCTGCTGAAGTGCAGAATCCCAACTCTTAGTCAGAGTCTCATCCAGCCTACCAACCAAAGGCTGGACTCGAACTCTGAGGCCTCTAGGCACAATATCCTTATTTTCATACGGTCTAAAGAGCTTAAGATGCCAAATATTTCCTCTCAGGGTTTTCATCCCCCTGCCTAGTTTGCTGAAGGCTAAATTGTAGCCACCCATAGGATCCAAATTGTAAAGATTCTGGTTAGTGCTGTTAATATTTGTAATACCAAACACTTTGATGTCATCTTTGTCAGCACATAACCCATTAAGAATACTTTCCAAGTCCATGACAATAAGCTCACAATTAGCCCACCCAAACTCTGGCAAATATAATAGATCCATACAGGGGACCAAAGGCTGAAGTACCTTGCGCAAAAAAGCTATCCAACTAGCCCACAAATAATGATAATAAACCCACACCCCGGGGGTAAAAATAAAAATAAAAAAGGCAATAGCGACTCTTGTCAAAACCCAAGAGAAAACATTTTTTGAGGAAGTTATTCTGAGAACAGCAGATATCCAATCAGATCAATCTGAATACAAACAATACCCAACGATACTTCTACTGAGAAATCCAAATAGTAAATTGCTTTCATAAAAGAACAGAATCCACACAAATAGGAATGCTATTGAAAATGTCTTCCTGTTAATGTATAAATCAGGGAAATGGGGCAATAAGTGAATCTATCACAAAATATACTTGAGCATAAGATCAGATAATGATCATAATCTCCTAAATAAAAAAATCCCCCATAAAGATGAATATAGTTGTGAAAATCACACCAATTCACCTGAAATACACATATGAGGAAGAAACGTGTCTCCATGAACTAACCAAACACATAACTCCTTCAGGACACCAAACAGTTTTGATTATATCAGAATTCAAAATAGGCCAAATGATCCTAATCATCCGCACCTGGAACTGCACATATATCAAAACTAGTCAGTATTATATTAAACATATTGTAATATCATATACAGTACATTTCTGTAATGATAACATAGTATGAGGTGACCAAAATGCTGATTAATAATTGACTCACAAAACCATTCCTTATAGTAGTTCCTTGATAGTATTGTTAATGCCGCTACAAGAATAAGCACTAGTCATCTTAATCACAGTTGACAGAAACGTTGCACAGTACCCAATGCACTTATCAAACAATAGACTCCGCTGGATAGTACAATAGAAGACCCAACTTAAAAACTTGTGTAAATATACATATCAAGTGTCCAATTTAGAATCATTATCTCACGACCATGGCGTACATTTCCATATAGTGGCACCTACAGGCAAAAAATATGAAAATGCTGAAACCAAAAAAACAATTTGTACCTCAGATAATGAAATTAATATACCATAATGAATAAAACAGTAAGTCCAACCATCCGCTCATTCAAATATGTTAAGGAATGAGATAACCCTGGATTAATACACAAAATTGTCCCTAGGTGCAGTGCACAAGTTGCTCGAAGAACTCCAAATGTAGCATACCGGCTCAGTAGGACGTTGAAATATCCAGAAAAACTGTGAAATTCACCGTCGCTTGCTAACCACCAAAAAATTAGCTATTCATGCCAGAGCTAAGCATTGCCTATGCAGGTTAAGCAATTTAGAAGCTGAGTGTAAGAAAACGTAAGCGGAGGTTAGCAGTGCTTACCATCACTCAAACCCATGCAAACCTGCTTACAACTGCTTTAAAGTGCCTTAATCACTCTGTATCCAACTCCCCATGTTCTACCCAGCAACAAAATAAACAGCTCCTGCAAGGCTCAAAACCAGGACCCTGCACACCATACTCAAAGTGATTTACCACTAAGCCATGGCAGATATGCATAATCATGATATTTTCACATACATATTATCCAGCCCAGGTATTCAACACTACAGGGAATGTATTCCACCATGTAGATGTATGTGTGTGTGTGTGTGTGTGTGTGTGTGTGTGTGTGTGTGTGTGTGTGTGTGTGTGTGTGTGTGTGTGTGTGTGTGTGTATGTATTCATATTTAAATGGATATAACATATCTATATATGTAGATATAGCTACAGAAATATATATATATATATATATATATATATATATATATATATATATATATATATATATATATATGCCAATATGTACATATATACATAGATATGCATACATCTATAGATATATATGTATACATCCATATGTCCACATATATACAACACTAAAAATACATATATGTAAGTATATATATATATATATATATATATATATATATATATATATATATATATATATATATGGGTGTACTTTCAAAGACCGACACTACTTCACGACACAAAATCACCGACGCCAGATAACCGACAACACACAAAACCGACAACGCAAAACACCGAACACCATAACACCGACACAATCGAGCGTAAACAACACATCACACTACATAGCATACCCACTAGCCATAACCCAAACCCTAACCCTAAGGTCCGACACTATCGCACACTCACCCTACCTGCACCCTAACCCTAACTCACTTAACTCACCTAACCCCAAGGTCCGACACTATCGCACACTTCACCTACCTGCACCCTAACCCTAACTCACTTAACCCACCCCTAGCCCAAGGTCCGACACTATCGCACACTTCACCTACCTGCACCCTAACCCTAACTCACTTAACCCACCCCTAGCCCAAGCTCCGACACTATCGCACACTTCACCTACCTGCACCCTAAACCTAACTCACTTAACCCGTCCCTAAACTACAGTCCCTCACTATCACACACTTACCTTACACGAACCCTAACTCCGACACTAACACACACTCACCTTTCTCACAGCCTAACCCGAAATCCCACAATAACGCACACTTAACTCACCGCTCCTAACGCCGTCACTGTTGCACACTTATCGAGTCGCGATCGCACATTACCCTTGTCGGTCTTTCTGCTGTCGGCAAATCACCCTGTCGGTAAACTTACTTGTCGGTCGTTTGGTCTTCGTTTTCCGCGTGTCGGGGAATCGTCAGTTCGGTCTTTTAAAGTAGACCCATATATATATATATATATATATATATATATATATATATATATATATATATATATATATATATATATATATATATATATATATATATATATATATATACGGTTCACCTTTCAAAGGAAGAAAATCATGTCTCCAAAAGCTGGAAGGCCAAAAGTATGTTTTCAACATTGCACAATCTTGCAATAAATGCATTGAATGTGCAATGATCGAATGTCACTATGCATCCGTTCATTGCAGATTCGGCATTTTGGGTGCGGATGGCACTATAGTGGGGATGGGGAAAATTTGCCTTTCCCCACTGTAGTGCAAACTCAGAGTTAGTATATCAAAGTAGGGAGGTTGTGGGGGGTCCAGCCCCCAGATGGGGGTGCAGGGGGGCTTGCCCCCCCCTGCATTACGATATGTATTCCAACTTGTACTTCAAGAATCAGCGAAGCTGCTTTTAGATTTGCTGAGTTTTGAACTATGGTGCAATTAGAAATGATGGATTGGTCCTTTTGGTTCACAGAAAGGGCCATTCAAAGAAATGATTGTCTCCCTTTCAAAGGTAAACACATATATAGCTATATAAGTATATATAGACATACATCTGTAGATTAAACTGGGAACATAACCACAACATGTATGTCCACATGCACCATTGATGGGTTTGAGAGACCCAAATAACATACGTCTGGCACAGATAGGTATCCCCCTCCCACAGCCAAACGCATCTGGCCTGCAATACACTACCAGCCTTAGCAGATCCCATAACCAGGACCCTACACGACAAAGGCAGTACATGTTAACAGTTCTCCATCCCACCTGTAGGATGTCAAGCTGGCAATACTAATCATATCATGCAGTACAGTCAAGTGAAGTGTCATGCTTCGGGGAACCCCCTGGGCAGGAGCAGTTAGTAGCTGGGATCCCTCATACAATCCAACAGGCCTACGACAATAGATTCACCAGTGTTGGCAAGGATGACCACAAATCCATCATGTCAGCTGGGAACTACCACCCAGTAGCTGGATGACCCTGGTCTGCAGGGACATGGAATATATCAACAATAAACCCATGGCCAATGTCACTGGTAATCTTAACACACGGGACCCCACCAATGTTGGACTTGTCAAATGCAGAGAATACAACCTGAATCTGGTATACCTCCTTGATGCAATCATGACAGGTGTAGATGAGAGTTAGGAGGTGCACAATGCCTATGTAGATCATAGCAGGCTTTTGTACACCATCCTACATGTAGGAATGTGTGTAGATGTTAAGGGATCTACCTCCATTCACAGAATATGTTTTTACCAGGACTGCTTGGCAAATGCTAACATTCCACAAGTGCTATCCCGTGGACATACAGTTCTTCACAGGTCATATATGTGTTAATGCCCTCCTCCACACTGTAGAGGTGTGCAGCACTACTGGGGTTGCTATAATTCACTGGATGTGGCTGTTGTGGACACATCCACCATCATTGCAGTTACTGTTGCATCTATCCCCATACATAGCTGTCTGTAATACTGTACACAGCATGTAATCAGGTTGTTAGTTGTTGTTTACAACATTCACAGTAGTTGAGCACCTCACACCCTCTTAAGGGTAGGGCTATGCCACCATCATTGGCACACTCATGTTACTAAGGCGAGGATCGCATTAGAGTGGGGAAAGGGACATACACCCTGCTGTTAGCATTTTCAATGTCATCCACATTCCAGACTGCATATATAGCAATGTGTGGTTGTGCCTATTCTGTCTTGGTGGGATTACATGTGCAACACATGTGTTACCTGCATGGGGACATACCTCCATGTGTACAGTCTTGTATCTGTACTGCATCCAAACCAAAGGCTCTGTGTGTTGTACCCAGCCATGTCATGTGTACCACCCACTGCACTTACTTGTGTCCACTGTAGAAGGCCTGCTGACACCACTACACCCATCAGCCATGTGGCACATGGACAAATACAACACAATCAGAATATATAATGGTGAAAACAATACAGCATTGTTAATTACAGCTATAATGCATCATGGCTGCACAGCTACACCTTTCAAGATATTAGCATTTCACGTTACTGCTGACAACATGCTACACAGCATTCCATTGCTATACTGTTGTACAGTCACTCTGTGCATCAGCACCATGTTAGCCTGCCCCTTCATTGATGTTACAAATGACAGGATGTGGCACAGGTATCATCATATGCACAGCATGTGTTGTTGGTTTTCCAGAGGCCTAGGCTGAGCCATACAATTGGCAACCTGTGTGTGTGTGTGTGTGTGTGTGTGGAGGGGGGCTGAGTACTGTTATGGGCCAATGGTGATGTTGTGTGTGCATGTATGTGGTTGTCCTAGGTTTGTTGTTTATGTGTGTGTGTCTACATGCACACAGTTCCACCATGTGGCTGACCTGTATGGGCATTTGTGAGACAGCTGCAGACTGTACCTGGCAGGGTTTGCAGTTCACCATCTCTGGCCACAGATATGGGACCTGTGCCTGGCAGGGGTGCTACAGGCAGTATTAGGTACAAAGCCAGATTGGGCACTGTCCCCCAAGGTTGACAAATGTCCACTGGATCCAGGTCTTTCCTGGGACTGGCCAGGGCTACGTGCATGTGGTCTGCTATGACAGTCTGTGGACAGCACCCCCCTACACTGCTGGGGCTGGTACTGCCACTACGGGAGCAGCTGTGACTGGTGGGACGTCCACAGCAAACTCCAGCTGCTGATGTTGCTGGCATATGTCCACATGGCCATCACAACCATCCCGTCCTGTCCTGACGCATGGATCTGACATTGTTGATGAGATCCAATGTCTCATCCCACCGTCTATCCATGACCTCGGTGTAATTACAAATGGCACCTGCTAGGTCATGGATGCTGTCAGTTACAGAGGTGTGATGAGCCCTCTGAGCTCTTAGACTCTGTCTGGTGAACAGTTCCATTCATGCCTGAGCCTCCATGACAGCCTGGAACATGCATGTGGTTGATATAGATGTGGCACATCTGTCAGGGGCATGATGAACAGCAGTGCTCCGATGAGCCCCCATGAACATCTGCCTATGTGGTACCCTGCCGGACATCTGGCTATGGCTGCTATGTCCTGACATACATGCCATAGATACCACACTGTCCCATAGACTGTCCCTCAGCTAAGCCAACGGTGATGGGATATGTAGAGGCAGTGTGACTGTGTGCGTGGATGGGGTGGATACTTGTAGGATATCAACTGGAGGCCCAGTGGCAGCCCCTGACGACCCTGCCTGTGCCTCAACACACTTATCCTCATGGTCACTTTCTGTATAAGTGACATCAGATTCCCTGCGGGGGGACCCAGCCCCACCTCGCCACCTGTGAGGGGAAAACAGGAAACAGACTGTACGACCTGTACACCACCACTAAACAGTACACACACACACACACACACACACACACACACACACACACACACACACACACATATACACACACACACACACACACACACACACACACACACACACACACACACACAAACACACATACACACACATGCAGACATGGCCACACACACAGACATACACAAATGCAGTTGAAATACATGACAACCCATACACTCCACCAGACAGCACCTACAGACAGCTCCAGCACCCCCATAACACACACAATAGCAGGTGATGGTGCAGTACAGTATCACACACAAACCTGTAATTACACACATGTCAGCATGCAGGACATGTGGTGCTCAACAGCATGCAGTGTAACTGTAGTCAATCCCCGTTACCAATATTATACATGGCTGTGATGCATGGTTTCTGTTAGTAGGTGATGGCCTTTCCCCTGAAACACACTGCACCCATGTCCACAGCATTGCTGTGCATCTGTTCAGCACCCTGGTATGTACTGTGAACCATACCTCACAGGTGTACACACCATTGCAGGATGTTTATCTGTGTGCCAGTTATGTTTCCTTTGCTGCTCACAGCCTCTGTGTGTTTCTGGATTATATGTGGACACGTGTTTAGTGAATGCCTGATGTGTATTCACAGATGTCATCATCAGTGGTGCATGAATGAGTCATAGAATACCATTAGACCGACCACAGACACAATGAATTGTACCTATGGTGAGTGTAGAGACCACTATTGACATGACACTCTCTTCCATGACATGCCATGGTGCAACATTACTGCATATAGCAACACTACACATACCTGATATGTGACATATGACCTAGGCAGTCACTTGCATTACAAGCCATATGTGTCAGTTGTGCAGATGCTGGTTGGGATGCATGCCATTTGTGGGTGAATATCTGTGCACACACATATCATGATGGTGTGTAGCTATAACTGCATTGTGTACTACTGTGGTCACTATACCTGGCAGGTGTATAGTAGCATGGGTCATCATCATGAGCCAGTAGTTGGTCAGTCAGGCCTGCAAATGTTCCACAAACCTGCATGTTTGCATGCTAACCATGTGCACAACCCTTGGAGGTCATACAGTACCATCATTAGTGCCATGCATTCAGGGTTATGTCTACCACACTTCATGACCTTGACTGTGTGCGGATACAGCCATTCTCAGTGGGTTTGTCTCTCCCCTCCAGTGCACTGTTGTGTTTCAGGATGACACAACCTCACCATCTCCTGCTACATTGCAAATGCTCGACATCTGTGGCCAACATATGTGTGTCATATTGCAGTATCCCAAACTTGGAACACCATGTGTACTGGCATATTCCCTGCCAATGCAAGGTAAACATGCAGGTGTACAGTGGCACCAGCATTGTACAGATGGGGATGACCTCCCTAGGTTGGGGTGAGGTGTAGATTGTGCAGCACATGCATCATACGTGCATCTTCCTGGAATTCCCCAACAAGGTGCTGGTATATCGGAACACATTGCAACACATGGCTTTGGCAATGTCCCACCATTATGCAGGTCATATCTGTATTGAGCCCTCGCTGATGTTGCCTGTGGTACAGAAAGGTTCATACGTGAGTCCTTGTATATTGGTCATGGGGCCTACATAAGCCTAGCCACAGGGGTTCCCAGGCATGCACCACCCTATAATGTTATTCCCCTGTGCCCCTGTCAGGCTGTGGCACAGACATACTACCCCGGGTGAATTCCCCATTTCCTTTCCAGTTGCCAAGTGTTTTGTAAAGAGGGCCACAGAGTAGCATTGCCTGACATGAATGGGTAGTCTGTTCCAGAGTGTGGGAATTCCCCAGGACAGGGCCCTATCCCTCCAGTATATTCCGTGTACTATGTTGATGAGGGTTAGGATCCTGGAGTGTGTGTTTGCTGAGGGAGTGGGATTTCTTTATGTATAGCATGTTCAGCTGCTCTGTGTATGACATAGCTGTGTATGTTAGGCAGATGTCAGCTGTGCCTGGGCAATGTGCACTGGAGTGTAGCCACAGTTGTCTGAGACGGTCTGTGTATTGCATGTGTTTGAGGCTGGTAATCCCATTAGTGAGGTGTGTGCTCTGTCAGTGAACATGTACAGCAGACATTATGGGTAGGTGTGTTAGATGTGTACATGGCCTACACATACACAGTGTATTGCCAAGCATAACCTTAAATCATACTCACCGGCATCCAGCTGCTGCCTTGCTGGTATCCCAGAGGTACATGCATTGAGATGAGATAGAATTGATGTCAGTGGCCACAGCTGTGGTATTGCTACAGGGTGGGTGCAATATTACAGTAAAACAACAGCTGAAGTCCACAGTACTACAGATTATGCACAACTGATTATCAGTATATCAGTCCTACACAGCAACAGACTCCACATCTCACATATGCATGATCTACCTATACAGATGTATGCACAACAGTGGTCTACTGATATGCCCTGGAACCTTACCTGCATGCTCCATGTCTGGTGTATGGGTAGCACCCACCTCCATGACTGTATATGTCTGTAGATCTTGTGGACGGGAGGGTGCCACCAGGCTCATGAGCAGCTCCTCCACTCTGGTGAGGGGGATGGATGTTATGCCCCCCCATTGCAAGGTGGTCACCCCATACGGCAGCAGCAGGGTGACGTACATGGTGGAGCAGATAACTACAATGATGGCAGACCTGCTCATACATACGGCTGTGCATCCCCACCTCATTCACCCTGCAAACCACATCATTCCACATGGCGGTGCACTCCTGCTGGTCATGGCTTGTCCTGGAGAACAAAAGCTGGTAGTGCTGGATGAGGTTGGTGAGTATTATGTCATCCTCAGTGGCACTGTATGCTTGTATGATTCCTTGGGTGCGCCATTCTGCCTGAAAGACATAAAGATGGAAATATGTTTGAGCAACTCACATGGCACTTTTACCATAATACAATACACATATCAGTCTTCCGCCACCATATCAGCTCCAACTTAATGTTCACACAACGCAAGTGGTATGTCTCTGGTTTATCTACCATCGGGACATATATTGTATTGTACAACACTTTCTGCTATGTGTTTATAGACATGCTCCCTATGGGTACAATAGAGTTGCTGGGCTGTAACAGAGTATGTCACCTGCATGCCATTGTCACTGCCACTATGTTTCCACATATGCATGTGATATGCTTGCTGTGTGATTACTACACATCTGCCATTATTTGTTATTCGGGATATCTATGCATGCTGATAGACATGTTTTGGGATTGTGTGGACTATTACAACCCACATATGTTCCATGATAGTGACACAACAGTATGTGTAGGGGTTATTTGCCAGCAAGAACACCGCTCCCAACTAATGTGGACATGTTATCAGTCCACATCACATCAGCGACCCACCATGGGACCGCATTATCTAATGGTCCTACACTACCTTCATGTGGAACCACCTCAGGGGATGGTGTCCCCCCCATATAGCACACATAAACATATGTCTGTCACCCAGTTAGGTCCAGGGTCTTGTGCATAGGGAGCTTCACAGAGACATGGGGTATGTGCTACATCACCTGGAGGCATGCAGGACATACACAAGGTTAGACATGCATGTTCCTCTTGCTCAGCCCACAGCCCAGGCACCTTTATGTCCATGTAGATGATGTTGTGTCTGTCCATGGGTGGGCACCATGTTCCTTTTGTTCCCATATGGGGGCTCAATGGTCACCACATTCCTAATGATACTACCCATTCACAGTGTTTACCAACCACGTGTCATATACCTGCCCTGTATGCTGTCTTGTTTGTCACGCAACCAAACCTACATACCAATATGCGCCTACTACCATTCACCAACATATATATCCCACTTTCTCAAACTATTGCGATATGTCCACAACATGTGGGTTACACACCACACTCCACACTCTATTTTGCAGCCGTGTACATATGTTGTGAATTGATGTGTGATGTTCTCTCACACATGTCATGGCAGGGGACATGTATTGACATATATATATATGTATATATATATATATATATATATATATATATATATATATATATATATATATATATATATATATATATACACACATACACGCATATGTGCATAATATATATGTAGATATCATTATGTGTTGTTTATATACCTATACATATGTATAACTGTCCGGGATTCTGTAGACATACACAGCTGTGAATATATATCACACATATATCTATCTGTATTTATCTGTATGTGGGGTGCATACAAACATCTGGTCCACACTCTTGTAACTCTCTTTACTTCACAGCTGAACTGTTCTGCTTTGCTGCAACACAGACAGGTGTCACATGTCAACACAGACTAACATTAGGGGGTATATATATGGTGACAGATTTTAGATAAGCATATTATACTGCTATGGCAGTTGGGCATGCTATACTACACTTTAACATGACTGTCCTGCAGGTGGTGTGCTCTCACACCCATGTGTCTATCATGGCAGCATTCATACCACCACCAGCCGTTGGCCACAGTAATGTACAGAACACAGATATCATGGGTCACATCTTTGTCATTCACTGCTGATCTGCACAGTTGACAGGTATGTTCCCACTTACCACAGGGACAGACACTACTGTCCAGAGCAGTTGTTGAGCAGAGCATCATTACAGGAACAAGTACTGCTGGCACATATAAATAATTTCACTATTATTCTATGCCATCTACTACATGCAAGTAAATACATATCTCTTTCACATACCTTTTATGTTTCTTTCTGCTGTAACAAATCCCTGAGCTTTGTTACTTTTGTTTAATTTTGTTTTTCTTTTTTTTTCTTTTGCTCTCTCTCTCTGTCTCTCCAGTAGAGTGATTGAGCTGGTTTGAATAGATTGCAGCTTGCTTTTGTAGGTATTGCACATGATCAGGTGATGGCCTCTGCACCAGTCAGTGTCCAAAAGTTGCTAACTGCATGCAGCCTGCTGTGTAGTACTTCAGGTTACCACTGTCATGGCAACCCAGTACTATAAATTGCTGACCTCTGTGGGTGTTGTCCCTTCACCTTTCCAGTATGGAGGACATCCTTCCTGTGTGTGGACATCAGTGTTACAGACAGCAGGTAGCAATACCTCTTATAGGTTCATAGGTTCATACTAGGCTATCTGCCCGAGGGCATTTACAAGCCTAGCCCATCGTTTTGTGGCTTACGCCACCCCTTTAGTATGGGGAACTATACCCATTATTTTGCTGTGCCTCTGTCGAGCAGTGACACTGAGGTAATCCCTGGGGTATATCTGCGATCTCCCATCCATTGGTCAAGATTTCTCTTGAACAAGGCCAGCGAGGTGCTCTGCCTCACATGTACCGGGATTTTGTTCCACAGCATAGGGAGTCTTTGGGTGATGAATCTATCCCTCCAGCACGTCCTATTAATAGCCGTGTCGAGGTTTAAGTCTCCCGCCCTTGTGGCTCTGATGGATCTAGATTTTTTGAGGTGAAGCATATTCATCAAATCTGGGTTTGACATGGCCTTGTATGTTAGGCAAAGGTCACCTCTGAGCAAGCGGTAAATGACTGAATAGAGCTGGAGTTCTTTCAGTCGGGCAGCATAGGATAGATTTTTGAGACCCTTTATCCTTTTGGTGATGAACTTTTGTGGCCTCTCCAGCTGCTGCAAGTGTCGGGTCAGATACATTCCGAATGGGGCATTGTACTCAATCATTGGTCTGATGAGTGATGAGTAAAGGGAGACTATAACCTCCCTTGATCTAGATGAGAATCCCTTCATGATAAGGTGGGCAATGTAGAAGGTCTTCCTAACTACTTTAGCTACATGGGTGTCGAATGACAGACTACTATCAACCTGGGTCCCCAGGTCCCTGATAACTTCTTCTGTGCTCAGTGGATTGCCACCTATTTGGTAGCTAGGGGTAACCTTGTTTTTCCCGAAGGGTATGACTATGCATTTTTTGGCATTTAACTTTAGGCCGTGGCTCTGGCACCAGTTATCCGCTTCTGTGAGACCCTTCTGAAGGATATCTGTGTCAGATGTGTTTTCTACTATGGCCCAGTTTGCAGTCATCTGCAAACTTTGTCAGCCATAACCCTCCTGTGTTTGCTTGTACTTGGAAAAGTAGATGCCAAACAAGAGTGGGCCCAGGACTGAGCCCTGTGGGACACCACTTGTGACAGGCTTTGAGTCTGACATGGCGCCAGCAACTCTGACCCTGTGGGTTCTGTCACTCAGCCAGTTTGCAACCCATCTTGTGATGTATGGGTTAACATTTAAGCTGATGAGTTTTTCAATGATACCCGAGTGGGGTATTGTATCGAAGGCCTTAGCCAGATCGAGGTAGGGTGTATGGACTGCCTTTCCTCATCAATGGCTTTGGTGACTGTTTCAAAAAGTCAACCAAGTTTAAAAGGCATGATCTGCCTTTGACAAAGCCAAACTGGGTTGGATCCAAAGTCTGCAAATTCCCTATGTCTTTCTTTATGAGGTCCATTATGATCCTCTCCATGGCTTTGCAGATAAGGCTTGTCAAGCTAATGGGCTGGTAATTTCCAGGGTCGGTGGAGGCACCGCCTTTGTGAAGTGGGACCACAGTTGCAGTGCCACTCCTGGGTAATGTATCCAGAGGTAAGACTTTGATTAAACAGCTGTCCTAGCTGTGGGTTTAATTCCTCATTGAGTTCGTGGAGCACACAGCCGGGACACCATCAGGTCCCATGGATGCTGTGTTTTTGCTTTGGAGAGAGCAGTTCTCACTTGGGCTGGAGATGTTTGGGGGCTGCAATCGTTTGGTATAGATATCTCTCCTTTTGGGAGGGGAGAAGTTTGCACTGAACCTGTCAGCCAGTATGTTGGCAATGTCTGTAGGATCAGTAATCTTCACATCATTTTGAACTAGTTCTGAGCATATCTGGGAGTTTCCTCCTAGGTTTCTAACATAGCTAAAGAAGGCCTTATGATTGTCTTTTGAGTCTTTAGCTATTTTTCTCTCAAATTTGCTTTGGATGATTTTATGAGAGCTCTTAGTTTTTACTTATAGTGATCAAGGGTGTCTTACCTTTTAAGGATTTTGCTCTATCTCGTAGTAGCTTCCTCCTTTTGTTGTAGAGTTTGTTTATGGCTGGGGTCCACCAGACTGGACGCTTGCCTTTGGTACAAAGAGTCTTTGTTTTGCTTGGGATTGCCTTATCCATGCAGTCCTGCAGGTGCTGGTAGAAGGCATTTGTAAGTGATTCAGCGGCTTGAGTACTGTTTTCCGCTCGGGGCCTTAAAGGAGATCACACTAGTCTTTAGAAGTGTCAAGTCGCCTTTTGAGAAGTTCTTTACTGTGGTCTTTTTTATTTCCGGTGGGGCCGTGATGAGAACCTCCAGCAAGATTAGTTTGTGATCTGATCTCACCAGTGAGGGGTATACTTGCGGTGTTGAACATTGTGCTCCCATGTTCGTGATGATGAGATCAAGTATGTTATCTCCTCTTGTGGGAATGGTGACTAGTTGTTCCATGGCATTTGAGTTTATGAATTCCAGGAACTTTTGGGCTAGGGTGTTTGGGCTTGAGTAGTGTTCCCAGTCTATATTTGGGTAATTGAAGTCACCTAGTATGATGGTGTTTGGTGATACATTTATCCCTCTAGTGTTTTCAGGAAGGCCATGTGAGGTTCCTGAGTTTGTGAGGGTGGCCTGTAACATGCTACAATTTGCAGAGCAGTCTTGCCTACGGTTAATTGCACCTGGATGGTCTCCGATGCATCATGCGTTGCCACCAGTCTTGAGGTGTGGGTGTCCTTGATGAATATGGATACCCTCCTTTCTTGGTATTTTCCTGATTTTGGGGCGGAACGCATGATATGAGGTAAAACCTGATAGCTGGGGTGCTCTCAGGAGCCTTGAACCAGGTTTCTGTCACAGCACAGACATCGATGTTCTCCATACTGAGAAGGGCCTCGAAAGTGCATTTTGGGATTTAGACTTCTGGCATTGAGCAGCATTACCCTTAGTTTTTCCTTTTTGTGTTCTAGGGTGGTAGGTTTAGAATTTGAGCCTTGCCTAAAAAGGCACTATGGGGTGGCAAGAGCCTTTGCCAATATCCGAATCCCAGGGTGACAGGTGCAAGCCGTCCCTTGCGGCAGCGTGGCTTGTCCAGCATGTCATCCCAGGCAGACAGATACTGGATCCCCTTTGAATGACACCAGTGTTTAAGCCAATTGTTAAAGCTGATCATCTTATCTCTGTATTGTGGCATCATTCTTGGTGAAGGTAGGATACTGCTCAAGGTCAGGGTCATACCTGCCTGGGCTACATAATCAGAGAGCTCCTCAATGTCTCTTTTCATGTAGTCCAAGGAGTGCGTCTCAGGTCGTTTACACCAGCGTGGACAATGACTGAGTCATATTTGTACCTGCTGTTGAGAGACCTGAGTGCTTATGCTATGTGGCGGATTCTAGCCCGACAGACAGCTTACTGTGACCTTCTCCTTACTCAGTCTGGTGAGCGGACGTCAGTGTGTCTGACTATGGAGTCACCAATGACTAGTGTGTCTGGCATTGTGTTTGGCCTTAAGGGCTGTGACTGTTTGACACTCTGACTGTGAGGTCTATGTGTTGCAGGTGTTGTGTTCTGAGGTGGTGGTTGTTTGGGTGTCTGCTTTGGTGGCCTCTGCTGTTTTGGTAGATTTTTGATCAGAGCCTCAGTATGTCTTTGTGTGTTTATGTGTATGATTTGAGGTTTTAATGGTACTATGTGAGACTGGGTCTATAGTGTGTGTGGTAACCTTCTCCTCCTGACTGGTCTTGCCAGTCCTATGTTGAGAGAGCTCAGCCTCCAGTTTGGCCGTATAGTTGCATCTCTCGCATGTATTTGTGTTTTGTGGGAGGAGGAGAGGGTTGTCTGTGTACATGAGGCAATTGTAACATTGCCTCAATATTCCCAGGTTCACCAGCTGAGCAGGAGAGGACACTAGCAACTGATCCCTCGACATGCTAGAAGGATAGACAAAAAACTTTAAAAAAGATTCCGGGGGATGTGGGTGACCGAGAAATGGGGGGTTGCCTTTTTGGGGTGCTATCTATAAGAGTGCCGTATCAAGGTAATAAGTACTGTAGGAGCAAGTGCTAGGTTTAACAGATAGAGAATAGTCTACTTAGAGTCAAGATTCTTACAGCAGAATCTGCAGATGCAGGCCAAATTCACATTTGGGTAAGGTTGCAGACCTACAGACAACGTGAGTAGTGTTGTTGTGTGCATTGTATCTTGCTGGTCTTACAGGGTTTGTGTGTACATGGTACTTTTGCATGGAATGCTGTTTGTCTGCATAGCTCTCAGCTGTGGGCCTATCCATATGATACCAGGTGGGTTGGCTGTTAGGTTTTGTCTGTGCACCACACAGGCATTGTCCCAGATATATCAGTGGCATCCTGTCTTTTGAGTGCTATCAGTACATGGCTACTTCCATTTGCATTTCAATGTCAGCTTTCTGCTTAAGGGTATGTTGCAACAAATCCTGTAACACCAGCAATTTCCCGGGTGTATCACAGCAATATTGCAGCTATGGCCCTGTGTTCCTGCCTCTGTCTATATTTATGCCAGTCTTTGTCCTGCTGTGCTACAGAAAGGGGTTGTTAGGTAATTGGCTATCATTATTTACTGCTAGTATTACTGCTGTAATCCCAGTCATGTCACGGACTCCCACACTAACTGTTGGGCAATGTCCATATATATATGGGGGCAACAGCTGGACAACACATATGTGCCCTTGTACATTCCAGAGGTCAGTGTGTGGTACACAGTGTTCCTTGCCCTTGTACAGCCTTTTATGTGTGTGGGGGGGGGTCAATGCCATTACTCTAGGCTGTGACACCTTTTCAGGGATATAACTGTTAAGACAAGGATCATTCAGTGTGATAGTGAGATGTTAGGTTAAGCAATGTTATGAATGAGATAATGTGCTATTACCACAAGTGCTACATTTCCCCCTAGGGCTTGACTACAGGGTGTAATTGGTGGCTGCTGAACTACACCTGTAATTGTTCATTGTTACTTATCTTGAAGGCAAACCCTGTGTCTACTGTTGTACTGATTGAAGGCCTTGGCCTGGACAGCATAGTATCGTATATATCCACATTGCTTGCATCTACTGTTTTGTGTGGGCCTTGCATTCATCACTGATTACATACTGTGTCTCATTTAAACATACTATTCATTTAAGAATCCCACTTTAATCATAATGATATAAATTTATGGTGTCCTTCTAAAAATGAGATTCTAGCCACTCTACATTTAACAAAAAAGAAGAGGAGCAAGAATCTTATGATGGAAACATAGTGCAATGCCAAACATTTTATTTAAATGTTAAGATAAATCTGGTCTATTATCTCTTATTTTACTCTTGTTTAAAAGTAGAATATGGACCCTAGCTAAAATGTATTGATTCTCAAGAATAGGAGTTCAACTTGGTAAGACGCTTCTTCATAGGATCATAGGATCATAGGAGGTTAGTAGGCTATTGGGCCTGAGGCCCTTATAAGCATAGACAAAAGTTTAGCCCATGTTTTGACAAGTCAGCACCTGATGTTCCTAGATGGAGAAGTCTCTGGGACACAAATCTGTCCCACAAACAAGTCCTGTTGATGTCACAGACAAGGTTGAGGCCGTGTGTGTGTGTTACTCGAGTGGAGCTTGACTTGTGGATATGCAGCAGTCTCATCAAGGAGGGGTCCATGATCACCTTGTATGCCAGACAGAGGTCACCTCTGAGGAGTCTGTATGAAACTAAGTAGAGGGATAGGTCTTTTAGCCTATCTCTGTATGGTAGATGTTTAAGGCCCTGGATTCTCCTGGTGAGGAACCTCTGTAGTCTCTCCAACTGCTGCATATGCTTCATGGAGACTCAAAAGGGACAGTTTAAAGTTTCCCAAGCAAACACTATTCACGTGACCTGCCTGGTTCCAAGTAAGTGCTTGTAGTATAGTACCAAATAAGAGCCTCTATTGTGTTCCTCTGAGTATTTCTCAGGTTTGTTACTTATAGATAAAGTCCATTCTTCTGTCTTTATTTTGTGCAAACAAATCAATAACTCTTTGGTTGAAGTTAGTTATACTCTGCGTTAACTCCTTTCCTATGCAAATCATAGCCAATGCGTTCATTCCTTCTTGCCCCATTGTACTATGAAGAAACATTTTCATTCTTTTCAATGTTGAGAAACACCTTTCTGCCTCAGCAGGTAACATTGGTGTGGTGGCTATAATTAACAACACATTGTAAATCTCTGAAAACACACTGGTTAATGAGTTGTCCACCAAGAATTTTAACATCTGGACTGCACTGCCACTTGCTGCAAAGTCTTCACGGTGAAACATCACTCCGAGTTCCATTCTAAGTTGTCCCTTCAACAGGAATGGATAGTTGTCTATTGCTGCTGTGAAGAGATTTTTTTTGGAAACTGTCTTATGAATGTTGAAAACTTTTCAGGCAGTAGTAGTTGAGAAACGTGAAGATGGTCAGTTTGTTGAAATCATGATGTTGCCTGGAACTTTATGACATCACACACTTCCTTTGCAGAAATTGACAATGTCTCATGCAGTGGTTAGGAAGCTGATGGTCCTTATCTATGCCTTGACAGGATGTTCTCTGTCTGTAGATCTTCTTTCAGTTTTTCCCAGTTGGGTTTGCCACAGCAGAACTCCAGTCCACTAATGATTGGCAGTAGATTCACATATGTCTTTTGAACATCACTCGACCACAGGGAGGACATGCAGACTCCACACAGAAGGCACTCAAGCCGAGAATCGAACTGGAGAACCTCTTCCTGTGAGGCAACAACAATACCGCTGCACCACCAGGGCTTCGTTCTGTGTCTGTAGATACTGTTCTGCAATGCTGTTGAAACCTGAACTGACACCATCAATTTCATTCAAAAATGTATGCACATCCTTTTCAACTTGCATATGTGGTACAACATTAAAGTTACATGTAAAGAATGTCAACATGGGGCATTATATGATGGAAAACAGCAAGCCAAAACTTAAATTCATCATCTTCAACTGTTCGCAGTAGCCCATTTGCTTCCTGTACAGTTGCTGCAGGAGATATAGGACACTTGCACAAATAATGAAAACACTCTGATAAGCAACTCCAAGTTTTCATACACTGCATTTACAGTACAGATGTTAAAATTCCACCGTGTTCCTGACACTCATGACATGCATCGTGATACTATACTATTTTGAGCAGTTTGACTTTGAACTGAACAAGAGAAAAAGGCTGGAAATCCACCAAGTGTTAAAAAATGTCCTTGCTTCAGTATTCTGTCATGTGGCTCTTTGCATTACCAGATTACATTGGTGGGCATAGCAGTGTACATAATAGGCATATTTAAACTTCTCTCATAATGGCCTGGACCCCATGCTGAACACCATTCATAATAGATGCCCTTCAAAACTCTGAGCAATCACTTTTTTATGCTGGTCTCCCATTACTTCCTACAACTGTTGTATAACAACACCAGTGATATGCTCTGCTGTCTGTCCAGATGGTAGAAAGTATCCCCAAAAACATTCCAGCACCTGTCCATTGGCAATGTAACAGAAGACAATGGCATTTGCCACAGCCCAGCAGCATCAGTGGTTTCATCTGCAGTTACTGCTACAAATTTTGCAGTACGAATCTCCTTTTTTATTTCTTCTCTGCATATTGTTAGCATGCAGTCCAGGAGTTCATTTTGAATGGTGTTTGATGTTCCTTTAAAAATAGTTGAAGTTCTCATGTGTTCAGACAACTTCCTGCAGGTGAAGTCCATCAGTCTCTGGAACATTCCTGCACTCAGTCACTCTTCAGACTCATCATGGCCTCTTAAAGAAACTTCTTCAGCACATAGCTTGATGCAGTCTATTATAAGTGATAGAACATGATGGTTTTCTTCCACTTTCTTGTGTCTTTCCACTGATAACCGGTATCCACTACTTAACTGAGACCTGATATCCACAGTTCCCAACACTGCTAGACTCATTTGGTTGTCAGAATGTTTAGCAGACTGTTCATGCTTTCTGGACTTTTCTTCCATTCTCTTCAGGTCATTCATGCCCTTTGATGTCCAGGCATCCTCTCCACCAAACAACAAACATGGGAAGCAGTACAAGGTGTTTGTTTCCTCACAACCACAGATCCAGGTGTGTTTGTCATACACTGACCTGCTGAAGCTGCGCGTGTCTGCTCTTGACCTACTTGTACCTTGAGACTCCATCTTCAGATCAGGTGTGGGTCTTCCAGTCCTCTTGTTTCTTAACTTTTCATCCAAAGTCAGGTCTCTAAATTAATAGAATTCAGATAGGCCACTGTGTTACTTTTAAAGTATAACTTCAGGAACAGCACTCACATTGACAGTCTCCCACAGCCATGACCTACCAACTATCTGGCTTGGCCTTGCCAGATTAAAAAAAAACACTATATAAAGGCATTTGTGATGCACACACTGTCACAGCTTACATTCTGCCTTAATTCTGGCTTTGCAGGGCTAAAAATAAAATATATGCTGACCCTACCTGGATTAAAATTAAAATATTAATGGCTGCATTAATTTAGTCTGTTGCACAGAAATTATATTTACTGGCTTGCACAACAGCTGACTTTACCCAAATAAACAGTTATCTTGCAAAGTCATAATTATGACAGTAAACAAGGCCAGTCACCTCAATGAATTCACAAACACCCCCCCATTACCCAAGTAAATTAGCTGTTTTTTACTTGTCACTAAGATCAAGTGTAGTGTGTAGGATTAAAGTACAAATAATAGTAACACAGCTGCATTCAGGGTTGCCAGACGTCCCTATTTGGGCGGTACTGTCCCGAGATCAGCAGCCTGTTCCCGAGTCCCGCCCTACCGGTTTAAATCCCGGGCAGCCTCCGCTTTGTTTTTTTTTTTGATTGGCCCGTATACTGGCATACGGGCCAATCAAAAATCGCTAAACATGGAGCTCCTTGTATTTAATGCGGAAGTTCCGCATTAAATGAAGCTCCGTGTTTAGCGATTTTTGATTGGCCCGTATGCCAGTATACGGACCAATCAAAACATCGCAAAACAGCGCTACTTCTGTTTAATGCAGAACATTGCAGTTCCGCATTAAACAGAAGTAGCTCCGTGTTTAGCGATTTTTGATTGGCCCATATACCAGTATATGGGCCAATCAAAACATCACAAAACAGAGCTACTTACAGAAGTAGCTCCGTGTTTAGCGATTTTTGATTGGCCCGTATGCCAGTATACGGGCCAATCAAAACATCGCAAAACAGAGCTACTTCTGTGTAATGTGGAACTGCGATGTTCCGCATTAAACAGAAGTAGCTCCATGTTTAACGATTTTTGATTGGTCCGTATACCTGTAGACGGGCCAATCAAAACATCGCAAACAGAGCTACTTCTGTGTAATGCGGAACTGCAATGTTTCGCATTAAACAGAAGTAGGTCTATGTTTATTTATTTTTGATTGACCCGGGCCAATCAAATAAAAAATAAACACAAAGCTACTTCTGTTTAATATTAAAGCAGTGGAAGACCTTTTTATTTATTTATTTATTTTTTTTTTAGTCCCTACCTGGCCAGTCGTAAATCTGGCAACCCTGGCTGCATTACATACTTTCATTTTGTTGACAGAAGCATTAGTCACAGCTTGTGTGTGCCAGCCAAGTACACATTTCATTTTATGTATTTTACTTTTATTTACCGAGTTTCTACAATGCAGCATGGCTTTATAAAACAAAAATCCCTTGTAAACAATGTCTGGGAAGAAAAGCTCAACTTATTAGAAACATTTTTAAATAAACATTCAGTATAGACAATGAAAAGATATAAAACATACATGAACAAGTGCAGATGTGTAGTGTTTAATGCTATTGATTTCTGTGGATGTAAACTACAGGCTAATATTTCAGAGACCTATTTCTGAAACACAAATGATACAAAATGCCCCAACAGATATCCTAACCCCCAGAAAGACTCCTAAATAGCCAAAAACCATCATACTGTAACCATCAAAGCCAAACATTCTCAAATGCAGGAATTTTCTTATTTATATGCACAATATATTTAAACAATTATGTTATTTTCCAGAAAAGGAAGATGCATATGGAGCAGAACCAAAAAAAGCTTAAGAAAATCTAACTTAGAGTACCAGTCCCAGACCCCTAAACATAACAGAAATTATATTCCAGGTGTTCCATTTTACATGCACTGATTCTGAAGTACAACAGATAATGACCTAACAACACAAATGTATGTGTACGCTGCCTGCTTATTTATTGTTAGATTATTCTAATGTAAGCCCAAGCATTCTACCCTAACTAAAAATGTTAATCTTATGTTTTTCATTTTCTTATAATTATACGTGCTCTCAGACAATACTGCCAAAAAATGGAACTGCAGTGGTGGTGCTAATGACACCCCCTGAAATACTATTACACTCAATCAGAGCTCTTGTTCTGGGAAAAATGTACAACACATGAGAAAAATATAAACACTGTTTATTACTAACAATATAATTTTATTTATTTTAAACACACACACACACACACACACACACACACACACACACACACACACACACACACACACACACACACGCACACACACACACAGATAAACATTAATTCTGCTCTTATGGTCTTACACACATTTAGGCCCTTTGTTAAGAGGGAAGCACATCAACAGTTGTTTTAGATAAATGTGTGTCACTGCTGACTGCTTAACCAGGAAGGTGCACTAAATATGATCACAATCACAACAAGGTACACTAAAAAAAACATATGAAACATTAATCCTCTGTGCAGGTGCGTACCCCGACCTGCCATAAAACTATAAAAATCAGTCATGTCTTCCTGCTGGGATTAGCATGCTATTCATCTTACAGACATTCAGCCTCAAACTTCATTCAAGAGTTGTTGTTGTCTTTCGGCTAGGGGTCGCCAAAGCAGAACTCCGGTCTGCTAATGATTGTCAGTAGATTTTGATGAACGCCGAGGTGCCAGCTCGATGTTCAAACCTTCAACAAAGGCATGCACATTTACACATGTCTTTCAAACGCCCACCCAACCGCGTGGAGGACATGCAGAATCCACACAGAAGGCACTCCCCACACTCCAGCTGAGAATCGAACGGAAGAACCTCTTGCTGTGAGGCAACAACGCTACCGCTGCACCACCGCGGAACAACTTCATTCAAGAGAGTGAAATCATTTTATGACTTAAAGCAATTTACTTTGGGCTGCTATTTTGGGGTGGGAATAAAATCCACAGCCTTCTGATCTTCCAGCATCAAATAAGGGCAGTTACCTATTCTGTTCTCAACACTCTGTACATTCTCTTATCTCTTGTATACTCTGTATCCTTTCTGTAAAAGTTGGTGCCATTTGAAGTGGGTCTTGTCTGAAAAAGGCCCAAATGAATGTTTAACTGTCTCAGTGTTGTTTTGGAAGATGTAGCCTGAAGCTAGCATGACCCACCCCTTTATTTGTTCTTAAAACTCCGAGTACAGCAAACCGTAGGTGCGCAGGTGTGCCCATTGCTTAGCTATGGTTAAAGCAACTTAAAAGTCTGAAGAGGATAACAAGGAAGATATATGCAAATGAAGCAGCACAACAATTGTGTAATGGTCAGACCATCCACCTAAAGGGCAAGCATTCTCGGTTCGAGTCCCGCTGCAGTACATACTATTTTCCATGTGCAATCTGTATATGAACATTTATTTACATTTTATTGCTGTATAACCTACTAAATAACATTTAAATGTGAACTGGAGTACTGCATTAAATGCACATGTGAAGAGTCAGTACCATAATGAATAAGTCAGCAGTAATCAGGCGTAAGCACAGATCAGCAGTAGTAAGCATATGTAAGCACTAGTAAGCGTGGCAAGTGCGTTTGCGTGGGGTGAAGCACTGCTGGCACAGATTAAGCAAAGGAGAAGCTAACTAGGTATAAGACACTGTGACCGGAAGTCAGCAGTGCTTACCTCTGAGCAAAGCTGCTTACAACCGCTTGAATGAGTTTAAGCACATCGTATGCAACGGCCAGTGTTCTGCCCAGCAACAAAACAAACAGCTTCTGCAAGGCTGGAACCCAGGACAATGCACACCATACACAAACCGATTTATCACTAAGCTATGCCAGATATGCAGAAATTGTATGTTGTCAGGAATATAACCCCAGCCCAGTCATGCAACAGTACAGAGAATGTATATCTACAGCTAGATGGCATGTGTGCAAATACATTACTATCTAAATGGATATAACATATGTATCGATGTAGTCACATATATATACATTTATATAAATATCCAGAGATATATACATATATATATATATATATATATATATATACATTTATATAATTATCCAGAGATATATACATATATACATACATTTATATAAATATCCAGAGATATATACATATATATATATATATAAATATATATATATATATATATATATATATATATATATATATATATATATATATATATACATTTATATAAATATCCAGAGATATATACATATATATA
>NC_056735.1:97945878-97953378 GCF_019279795.1 Protopterus annectens | reverse complement strand
TTTCTAAAGGGTTAAAATTTGTGCCCAATAGAAAAGCAGACATTAGGAAAGTTTTGATTGATCTGAAGCTTTTCCTTAGGAAAAAAACTTTGAGATTTTATATCATGGGCAAAACACAAATAAAGATGGTAATGCAATGTTTATAAGACGAAGCACCTATAACCCCCCCCTACACCCACAACTGAAAATTTTTGAGACACTAATGGAAAAAAAGATAAGGAATGAGTTGGGTAGAAATAAGATAGTTTTCAACCTATCGAAGGAAGAAAATATTTTATTAAATTGTTTAAGTAATGACAAATCAATTAGAATCTCTAAACCTGATAAAGGGGGAGGGACGGTTGTAATGGACCACTTGTTCTATGAAGAAAAAATGATGGAAATATTGAATAATGAAGAAAGGTATCTTAGAGCCTCTTTAAAAGAAATCAATATAGGGAATAAAAAAGTTTATTTAGTCCTTAATGATCTACTACTAGAAGGTTCGATAGATATTCAGACATTTCAGTATTTACATGTTGAAAAACCTACGGTCCCGACGATGTTTGGGGTACCCAAGGTGCACAAAAATATAGTTAGTCCACCTATGCGTTCAATAGTGGCTTCAGAGAATTCAGTCACAGCACCTTTAGCAAAATGGCTGGACACAAAATTAAAGGTACTTTCCAACATTGGGAATGGAGTGGTGAAGGATTCATGGGAATTACTGCAACTACTTTCTCCAGAGGTCTTTGATAAAGATTTGACATTTTATACTATAGATATTGTTGATTTGTTCTCATCCATACCCCATGAGGAAGGTATGAAGCTGTTCGAAGAAGCTTTGATCAATTATGGGAAGTTTGATAACAATGAGTTTTATTTGATTCTTACGCTGATGGATGTTGTCCTTTCCAACAGTTTTATTCACTTTGAAGGTGAATTTTTTAAACAAATACAGGGGGTAGCTATGGGTGCTAGATGCGCCCCGACTTATGCGAACATTATACTCTCAACTTGGGAAAATAAATTTATAATAAATTCCAGTTTTAGCCCATGTTGGAAACTATATAAGCGGTTTCTTGATGACATGTGTTTTTTGTGGATAGGTACAGATGATGAATTTCAAACATTTTTTAAATATATTTCACAATCAACTAGTTTTTTAAGCTTTACATTTCAATGTGACAGGAATGAATTAAAGTTCTTGGACATTAATGTGGGTAAAAGTGAAAATGGTTTCTTCTCGAAGTTATATAGAAAGACAACTTATTCTAATTCCTATTTGGCATTTGGGAGTGCACACCCTTATCATCAGAAGAAAGGGATTGTTAAGGGACAGTATGTAAGAGCAAGTAGAAAGACCTCGAGAGAAGTAGATTTTAATGGAGAATGTGACACATTGTATAAAATGTTTATGGAGAGAGGGTACCCATCAGGACTGGTTAAAAACATTGAGAAAGAAGTCAGGGAGGGTAGAATGGGGAGATTTGAACCCATCTTAGGTAGAGGTAAAACGAAGGTTCCACTTAAGAGTACTACTATTAATTTTGAAAGAGAAAATAATTATGTAGTAGATTATTGTGGACAAGCTGTTCAGATTAGGAAGATTCTTGAAGAAGAATGGATGAAATTTAGTGAATTATCGGAACTTAACTACCTTTTTGAGGAACCATTGAGATGTACCTACCGTAAAGGTAGAAATTTGAAAGCCATCCTAGAAGGGAACAAAGGAATGAATAAAAATAAAAGAATTAAAGTAGGGACTTTTAAATGTGGGAAATGCTCCCAATGTTCACATATTTGTATTAATGATGCAGTTTATGTAAAAAGTCAGGATATTTTAATAGAGAGTAAGTACTTCTCTAACTGTGATACAAATGGGATTATTTATATTGCCCTATGTAAGGTATGCGATGCATTTTATGTAAAAAGTAGGGATATTTTAACAGAGAGTAAGAACTTCTCTAACTGTGATACATATGGGATTATTTATATTGCCCTATGTAAAGTATGCAATGCAATTTATGTAAACGAGATATTTTAACAGAGAGTAAGTACTTCTCTAACTGTGATACATATGGGATTATTTATATTGCCCTATGTAAGGTATGCGATGCATTTTATGTAAAAAGTAGGGATATTTTAACAGAGAGTAAGTACTTCTCTAACTGTGATACATATGGGATTATTTATATTGCCCTATGTAAAGTATGCGATGCAATTTATGTAAAAAGTAGGGATATTTTAACAGAGAGTAAGTACTTCTCTAACTGTGATACAAATGGGATTATTTATATTGCCCTATGTAAGGTATGCGATGCATTTTATGTAAAAAGTAGGGATATTTTAACAGAGAGTAAGAACTTCTCTAACTGTGATACATATGGGATTATTTATATTGCCCTATGTAAAGTATGCAATGCAATTTATGTAAAACGTAGGGATATTTTAACAGAGAGTAAGTACTTCTCTAACTGTGATACATATGGGATTATTTATATTGCCCTATGTAAGGTATGCGATGCATTTTATGTAAAAAGTAGGGATATTTTAACAGAGAGTAAGTACTTCTCTAACTGTGATACATATGGGATTATTTATATTGCCCTATGTAAAGTATGCAATGCATTTTATGTAAAAAGTAGGGATATTTTAACAGAGAGTAAGTACTTCTCTAACTGTGATACATATGGGATTATTTATATTGCCCTATGTAAGGTATGCGATGCAATTTATGTAAAAAGTAGGGATATTTTAACAGAGAGTAAGTACTTCTCTAACTGTGATACATATGGGATTATTTATATTGCCCTATGTAAGGTATGCGATGCAATTTATGTAAAAAGTAGGGATATTTTAATAGAGAGTAAGTACTTCTCTAACTGTGATACATATGGGATTATTTATATTGCCCTATGTAAAGTATGCAATGCATTTTATGTAAAAAGTAGGGATATTTTAACAGAGAGTAAGTACTTCTCTAACTGTGATACATATGGGATTATTTATATTGCCCTATGTAAGGTATGCGATGCAATTTATGTAAAAAGTAGGGATATTTTAACAGAGAGTAAGCACTTCTCTAACTGTGATACATATGCGATTATTTATATTGCCCTATGTAAAGTATGCAATGCATTTTATGTAAAAAGTAGGGATATGGGATTATTTATATTGCCCTATGTAAGGTATGCGATGCATTTTATGTAAAAAGTAGGGATATTTTAACAGAGAGTAAGTACTTCTCTAACTGTGATACATATGGGATTATTTATATTGCCCTATGTAAGGTATGCGATGCAATTTATGTAAAAAGTAGGGATATTTTAACAGAGAGTAAGTACTTCTAACTGTGATACATATGGGATTATTTATATTGCCCTATGTAAAGTATGCGATGCAATTTATGTAAAAAGTAGGGATATTTTAATAGAGAGTAAGTACTTCTCTAACTGTGATACATATGGGATTATTTATATTGCCCTATGTAAAGTATGCGATGCAATTTATGTAAAAAGTAGGGATATTTTAACAGGGAGTAAGTACTTCTCTAACTGTGATACATATGGGATTATTTATATTGCCCTATGTAAAGTATGCGATGCAATTTATGTAAAAAGTAGGGATATTTTAATAGAGAGTAAGTACTTCTCTAACTGTGATACATATGGGGTTATTTATATTGCCCTATGTAAAGTATGCGATGCAATTTATGTAAAAAGTAGGGATATTTTAATAGAGAGTAAGTACTTCTCTAACTGTGATACATATGGGATTATTTATATTGCCCTATGTAAAGTATGCGATGCAATTTATGTAAAAAGTAGGGATATTTTAACAGAGAGTAAGTACTTCTCTAACTGTGATACATATGGGATTATTTATATTGCCCTATGTAAGGTATGCGATGCAATTTATGTAAAAAGTAGGGATATTTTAACAGAGAGTAAGTACTTCTCTAACTGTGATACATATGGGATTATTTATATTGCCCTATGTAAAGTATGCGATGCAATTTATGTAAAAAGTAGGGATATTTTAACAGAGAGTAAGTACTTCTCTAACTGCGATACATATGGGATTATTTATATTGCCCTATGTAAAGTATGCGATGCATTTTATGTAAAAAGTAGGGATATTTTAACAGAGAGTAAGTACTTCTCTAACTGTGATACATATGGGATTATTTATATTGCCCTATGTAAAGTATGCGATGCAATTTATGTAAAAAGTAAGGATATTTTAACAGAGAGTAAGTACTTCTCTAACTGTGATACATATGGGATTATTTATATTGCCCTATGTAAAGTATGCGATGCAATTTATGTAAAAAGTAGGGATATTTTAATAGAGAGTAAGTACTTCTCTAACTGTGATACATATGGGATTATTTATATTGCCCTATGTAAAGTATGCGATGCATTTTATGTAAAAGGTAGGGATATTTTAACAGAGAGTAAGTACTTCTCTAACTGTGATACATATGGGATTATATATATTGCCCTATGTAAAGTATGCGATGCATTTTATGTAAAAAGTAGGGATATTTTAATAGAGAGTAAGTACTTCTCTAACTGTGATACATATGGGATTATTTATATTGCCCTATGTAAAGTATGCGATGCAATTTATGTAAAAAGTAGGGATATTTTAATAGAGAGTAAATACTTCTCTAACTGTGATACATATGGGATTATTTATATTGCCCTATGTAAAGTATGCGATGCATTTTATGTAAAAAGTAGGGATATTTTAACAGAGAGTAAGTACTTCTCTAACTGTGATACATATTGGATTATTTATATTGCCCTATGTAAGGTATGCGATGCATTTTATGTTGGAAAATCCGAAAGGAAGCTAAAAAACAGGATTTATGAACACCATTATGAAATTAGAACAAATAATTCCAAGAATGCATTGTATAGACACAATTTGGATTGCCCTTTAGCTACCTATAATTTTTTTGTTTTAGAAGTAGTAGAAAAAGACATTAGGGGTGGCCAATGGGAGACATCTATAGAGTATAAGGAGTTATTATGGCAATTATATTTGGAGGCTAATAAATCCCCAGGCCTGAATGATGCGATTTCAATAACTCCAGTACTGAAAATGAGGGCAGCTAAGCTTTGAGGTACTTATGAAATATTTTGAAGTTCACATTTTAGATTTTCCACATATTGATTTATATATATTGATTTTAACATATTTAGTTATTTATATGTGGAGATAGATAGGATGTTTTGTATGTGAGACACTTTAGAAATTGCATAGTATGTATTGATTTTTAAAGTAATAAAAATCTCTTTAAACATGTAGGTTTCTCCCACTAGATGGCGCCAAAGTATTATTATGTATTCTTGACTTTTATACAGTTTCTATGTTCATTCGTTTTTAATGGTTGATAATATGTAATTAAATTATATATGCATTTATGTTTATGTTTATAAATTATAATATAGTGATTGATCAGTAACATATATATCAAGGTACAACATTTAGATGTAAAAGTTTTTAATTTACATGTTATTTCCTTTAGCTTAACAGAATTTTGCTGCAATTATATATTTTTTTTCTGAGAGCAGCTGATTGTAATCACTTGTTTGCTAATTAGATGATTTGTTAATTGTGTTAGCAGTATTTAAGGGGTTAGTATGGAGTGTTTAATGTTGTCTGATGAAGTTATCTGCAAACAAAAACACAGTGTGGAGTGTTTCTAGCGTTTATGCTCTTCTTGTTACCTCAATAAATTCATTGAACTACAGCCTGCAGCCTTATTTCCTTCAAGTGCTCTTTTATTTGAGTTACAGTGTTATTTGGCACTTGGTTCATATTCTTTTTGTTACATATATATACATTTATATAAATATCCAGAGATATATATATATATATATATATATATATATATATATATATATATATATACACATTTATATAAATATCCAGAGATATATATATACATTTATATAAATATCCAGAGATATATACATATATGTATATATATATATATATATATATATATATATATATATATATATATATATATATATACATTTATATAAATATCCAGAGATATATACATATATATATATATATACATTTATATAAATATCCAGAGATATATACATATATATATATATATATATATATATATATATATATACATTTATATAAATATCCATATATATATATATATATATATATATATATATATATATATATATATATATATGTATGTATATATGTATATGTATACATATATATATATATATATATATATATATATATATATATATATATATATATATATATATATATATATATATACAAATGTATGAACAGGAATACATGAAAATACTGACAACTACACATACATATGTCAGCATCTATATGTCCACATCTACACATTAAGTGACTTATGTATGCAGATATCTGTCTCCGTAGGTATATCCGACATAGTTAGAAATATGTAAGCAAATATATATATATATACCCACAGAGGTATATATGGCCAGACATCTGCAGATACCGATGGTAGATGAACAGAAACATATATGTCCACATGCACAGTCAATGGGCCTGAGAGGCCCCAAACAACATACGTCACGTATGATTTTGCATACCCCCCGGTCAGCCAAACATGTCCGCCCTGCAATACACTACCAAGCTCATAGTACTGTATGTCTGTCATTGAACTAGGGAATTAAATTAGCCCTTTGTTATGTTTCACATATCAACATCATATACCCCTCTCCCTCACCCACTAGGTGGGCTGAGCAGTACAGGCTCATCCAACACAGGCCATCCCTAAACCATTCATGCATAACCCACACATCTGCTTCCCCCCACCCACAGCACACACACAGCCACCATCCCTAACCTGGTTACCGGCCCGTAGCTACCACACCACCACACATTGCCCCCCCAACCCCCTTCGGGATCCATCCCTTATGATGTTCTGACCCAAGTATCCTAGGTGTGGTACACACTGTAGTCCCTGCTCATAGCCAAGGGTACATATGTAACCCTGGGTGTAGATGAAGGTTGAATACCCAATGTTTGGGTTGTCCCACATGGGCCAAATATATTCCTGGTACAAACAATAGATGTCACATGTGACTATGTGCACAGTAACGGATTTAGTTGTAGGTATCTCAAAGCATACGTGGCACACAAGGTTGGCCGGTATGCAAATAAATCACAGTATCCAGCAATACCAGTCAACATTACAGGATATGTAGCTAAATATTTAGAGGTATATGTGTTTGTATAAATATCCATAACTATATAAATATATACCTCCCCCTCTCTGCAGTACAAATGTATACATACATAGATAGACATATAAATACCCACATATACATATATACATATGCAGACACCCGTGCCCAGTCAACATTACAGGATATGTAGCTAAATATTTAGAGGTATATGTGTTTGTATAAATATCCATAACTATATAAATATATACCTCCCCCTCTCTGCAGTACAAATGTATACATACATAGATAGACATATAAA
>NC_056735.1:97902889-97942878 GCF_019279795.1 Protopterus annectens | reverse complement strand
CTGCTGATGTCACCCACTTACGAAGACACCTGTGGGACTGCTGCATCCCAGTAATCTCCATGACACGTGCTGTAACTGCGGAATGCTGTAGTTTGTTAAACTAGTTTGGTAGGTGTTCTTACCCCAAACAGGTCAACTGTGTGTGTCTGTCTGCCTGTGAAATAAACAATGCTTTTAGAGTATGCACACTCTCTACTACCTACATGACCACCGTTGGCAATTCTGCTGATCACCCACCTAGAAATACACCTCTAAAACTGCTGTAACCCAGTATTCTCCGTTGCGCGTGCTGTAACTGTGTATTGCTGTAGTGTGATAAACTAGTTAGGTAGGGGTTTCATTTAAAGAGTGGCCAACTGTGTGTGTCTCTGCCTGCCTGAGACAAGCACAATGTTTTTTAGAGTATGCACACTCTGTACAGTTCACATGACCACCTTTGGCAATCCTGCTGATGTCACCCACCTACCCCTCTAGGACTGCTGCAACTCAGTATTCTCTGTAGCGTGTGCTGTAACTGCGTATTGCTGTAGTATGATACACTAGTTAGGTAGGGGTTCTGTTCCAGAACATGGCAGGTGTGTGTGTGTGTGTGTGTGTGTGTGTGTGTGTGTGTGTGTGTGTGTGTGTGTGTGTGTGTGCATGTGCGTGTGTGTGTGTTAGACTGTCAGATCCTGTGTGGAGGTGGCTGTGAGTGACCACTGGACATGTTGGGAAGTGGATTTTATAGTTTTCCTATATGGTGTCTTACTCATATGTCACAATGTCCACCTCACAAGGAGTACAGATGTCAGTCAGCCACTGGACTGTGTTGGCAAGACATACCCCTACATCTGGCAAAAGGCCCTGGTGTACAAAGTATGTAACCCTTCTATTACCCAGAATACATCCAGAACCCATGTGTCATACATAAACACACTTGCCTAGAATATCCCGCTATGTTGCTAGTACTCTGCACATTGATGACAGATAGTAGGCATGATGTGATTGCAGTGGACTACAGAGGGCATGGCACCCTGCACAGCAGTACACGAGGCACTTAATTGCGGACAATGTGCCTTCACTATGTTCCTCACTGGATGCCTGCAACATATGTGGTGCCATCAAATGTGATCCACAGAGACCATACAATGCCCTACACGTGCCCTGTATGGACCGATGCCACTGACACCAGAGAATACCTGTATCATGCTATCAATGCAGGTGCAGGTTCAACCTGTTGACTATAAGCAGGTTCTGCCACACCAGGCCAGAATTGGCATATCGGAGGATAACAGTCTGTGTACACAACATGTGCAGGCCAAACCAGGTACACCTGTACATGTCACTGTACTTTATTGTGGGACATGCACATCCCAGGCAATATCCATGTCAAGGACTATCAAACACAGACATGGCATGCATTGCAAAGCTATGACCATACACAATGGTAACCAGGATGTCAGGGCAGTTCATACAGTACCCATCTGTGTGGGACATTGCAGACGCTACACCCCTGTACCACACTGCACACCATTGTCGGGTGGCATGATGCCAAGGATTACCCCTCACCCAGCCTTGAACAGCCATCTTGCATAGCCAACCACTGCACACCCATGAAGCAATGCACACATGCACGTCAGTACTGGCACCTTGTGTCTGCATGTGGGGTATGATGCTCCCAATCACAGTCACTCCCAGTATAACTCCCATTGGCATAGCGACAGATGTCAAACACATTCACATGACCTAGCCCATAGAACCTTCAGATATCCCCTGTGGTGCATGTTGACCTGTGCATTACTGCAGTGTGGCAAACTAAGTAGTTTGGGAGTGTATTTGTGGGCCTGGCAAAGAGTGTCAATGTGAGTCCATTAGAGAGTGTGGTTGTGTTGACAATTACATCTGTTCATGTGGACAGCCATGTGTGCTACACCTAACATATGTCTACTATATCTCTGTTGCAGATGTCGCTTACCAACTCACATATATGTTCTTACAGAACACCAACATGTCAGCTTTGTGGCACATGGAGTAACTGCATGCACTTGTAATAGTAATGACTAGGCAGTCAAGGGTTTGACCCCTGTACTGGTAGGTGTGTGACAGATGATGCTTAGGTTTTAGTCTCCAAGCCCTTCTCTGATGTACTTTGCCTCTGTCTGTCCCTCCCACACACTCTCTGGTGGATGTGGAGGTGTACACCTGCTCAGCAGCAGCTTGTGTATTGTAAGTGATGGACATGATCAGGTGATGGCCTCTGCACCTATTGCAGTCCTCCTTTATCTGATTGCATGTGGAACAGCTGTGATGATGTTCCCATAGCCATTCACATGAAAAACACAGTACAATATCTAGGAACATCATGTTGGTGTTTGCCCATGACAGTCACTGTGAGTGGTACCTGGATCTGGTGTTTGTTAAACGGCATCGCAGATGATATTTGGATGTTCCTCAAACAACATACACTGTGGGAAATAGCCTAAAAATAGGACGGTTATGTGCCAGACATGACTACAGCAAGTAAGTGTAGCTATGCGTCATTGAGACTACTGCCTGCTTAACAAGTTATTTGTGGTAATGGCTATTCTGCATGTTTTAAAACTGACAAGACAGTGCTCTGTTTGTGAGGGACCCCCATCTGTAGGGCCATCTGTGGACTGGTCAGTGTGTGGAACCATTTGTTTCCTGTGTTACTCACTGAACAAACATCTGTGAACTGCAGAAGCATAGTGTGAGGATTGCAGTCATTACATGGTGATAGTGATGAGAGTTACTGCCATCGCATCCCTGACTGGACATATCACTTTTGTCACATGAAACAGTGGTATGACAGACACTGTCTGGGGTTCTCAGTGACATGCCAATAATGGGCCACTGTTCATAGCTGCAGACACAAGTCTTCTACACTTTATACAGATGTCATGCAGTATATATGCATGTGTTGTGCTCCCTCTCCAAATGTATACCGTCTGTTGTGTTGGGTTGTTGGTCATATCTATGCATGCTGTTGTAAGTAATTGAAATGCAGTTGACTATTACTAAGCCATATCTGTGTTTAAACAGCAACACCATAGGCTGTATGGGTTTGGAGGTCCCGGCAGAACCTCCTGTCCCACTTCAGCTGGCCATGGCACTGGGCACCAGCACATCTGGGGCCTAGACTTGGACCTCCTCCTCTGTTGGCTCTGCACCACCTTCTGGTGGTACCACCACTGAGGATGGGGCTTGTCTCCCCCTGAGAGCAGGTCCAAACAAGAACATGTCAGCTGTCGTACAGTCCTGGACGTGGTGCGTAGGGGGCTCAATAAGGAGTTTCAAGGCCAGATACGCCAACTCACGGGCAGAGTATCACATTTACAGGGTGAGGCTGCCCCTCCTAGACAGCCCCCAGCACTGCCATCTTTGCAGCTGTTTTGGTGCAGTGGTGGCTGCCCATGGCTGGGGACCTCCGTCCCACTGTTTCCATCTGGGGGCTCATGGGCTTGTAAATTCCAAACACCTCTCCCCTTCCAGGTTGTATCCCCCCACATGTGTCATATACCGACCCTGTATGCTGCCTTGTCTGTCATCTTACCCTACCTATAATCCACGAGCATACCTACTCTCCTTCCCCCACATCCCACTCTCACCCTACGGAAACAAAAGGCCAATTGGTTCCTAGAACAACATTTGCTCCATACATAGCTGTCCATTTCACACTCGTGTCCACTGGACACATGTAACCCTTTTAATATGCATCACAACATACTGCAGTTGTCCTCACCCCTGTCTCTCAGGCATATGATCCTAGTATGCACATGACTCCTAAATGTTCCAGGTACACGTAATGCGGACAACCTCATTGTACACACAACACTACTGGTCCCTCTATGGTTACCCCATTTACCTTTATCATGATGATGATGTCGCACACAACACCTTGCAAGAGTACTGTTCTCACATAATAATTGGACAGGAACTGTTGTGTTCATGTAAATAACATGCACAGAGTGATGTATATGGCCAATGTACAAATGTTTGCGTGTATTAATGACACGTCTGTCTGAGGGAGTCTTGATATTACATAAGACAATACCACTACATAATACAGGCGTTGCTGGTGTTTCCCGTTTTATTCCTTTGTAATGCTTTGTTGTCACATGGGATGTTCCTGATATATCTATATATCTGTATGTATCTATATCTGGACATAAACACTCACACATACATCTACATGATGGAAAAATTTCCTATACTGTTGAATGACTGCGCTGGATAATATGGTTGTGATGACATCCGATGTCTGTATATCTGCCATGGCTTAGTGATAAATCACAATAGCTGTTTGTGCAGGGTCCTGGTTTTGAGCCTTGCAGAGGCCGTTTATTTTGTTGTTGGGCAGAACAAGGCCATTGTATATGGAGTGATTAAGCCACATTAAAGCAGTTGTGAGTGGGTGTGCGTGGATTTGCACGGTGCTAAGCAATGCTAACCTCTGGTTACAGTTTCTTACACTCAGTTAGCATCTACATTGCTTTACCAATGTAATACTTGCATACTGGTGGGCAAACAGGCTTGCACCCGCTTGCTCCCGCTCTTGCAAATGCACTGCATTTGGTTGTTTGCATCTGACATTCACACCCCTGGGTGGGAGTGAGGACTACGATATTACCTTGTGATGCCTATTACATCGGATTACATGCCTACAGTATCGGGAATGGCTGCCCATTAGGCGACAGCATGCCATTCGACTGTATGGAATCCACGGCCTGTTCAGAGTTTGATTCATATTATTGATTTGTTCATCTTACAATCTGCACCCATCTGGCTAATACATGGGAACTCGCACTCTTCAATACAAACATGTAATTGGGTTTTGGAACCCACATCCTTCAGCTGAGTCATGTTACTGCATACCTACTATTCTATCATCTTTCTAAGGTTATCAGTCGAATATGTGCTTTCTGTCCCTATCAGACCTCTCATACGATTGGGGAAAAATACAAACTAAATCAGGGACATGGCATAACATCAGGGACACATTTAAATTATTAGTGCTATTAACCTGACACATTGACAGACTCAGATCATATGAATTCATACACATTTTCTGAGGTAAATGATGTTTATAACTTAATTGTTGTCATTATTCATTACTTGTAATTCACCACCTTTCCTCCAAATGTCACTAGTTTTATGAGGGTTTAACTGGGACAGAGTTAGAAACTGAGTCAAAATCAGGGACATCCCTGGAAATTGGGGACAGTTCAGAGGTATGGTCCCTATTTGTTCCCCCAATGGTTTATGGCCTGTCCAGCGGATGTGCTCTTAGGGTTTGAGAGGTGCGGGTATCAGCTATGTCCATTTCGGAATATTACTTACATCCCTGGGGCGGTCCTAATATGACTGCACCAGCCAACACCTGCATGCCTAGGCCCATAATTGTATACCCATAGTTCCCCCACCTGCCACTCCGCTACAGCACTCATCCTTACTGCGGGTGCAGGTGGGGTATTAACATACCACTACACACTGCCCACTCTCCCCGTGTCGGGACACATGTTGTACATTGTGTCGACCCATGGGTTATCAGGGTTGCACAACCTACTGGTCTGTGTACATCTACAGCCTGGTTTGATAAGTCATTAACGGGACTGCCTCCAATCATTAATTTTTGGTATCCCACAAGGGACATCAATGTCTATGTTTCAAGATTAGACCTGGCAGATCTCTCCCACTGGTAGTATCCTGCCGGTGGTCTGGGAAGCAGTGGTGTGTTTACCTTTATTGTGTGTCTGTATGTCTCACCGGCCAAGCTGTGGGGGTGGGGGGGTTGATGCTACGTGTTAAACATTTGTTTATTGGACCCCTCAACCCCATATGCATGGCCTGTGAACATATGTTACTCGTAACTGCTGTATCATATCCTAGCTATATACATGTGTATATTTACAGTCACATATATATATATATATATATATATATATATATATATATATGTATATATATATATATATATATATAGATATATAGATATTTACATTACTATATACAGATATATCTGTATATGTATGCATACATGTATATTTATATTTTGCTGTTTATATAGATATATATATATATATATATATAGATATATATATATATATATATATATATATATATATATATATATATATATATATATATATATATATATATATATCTCACAGGACATGGGTCTATGGGTGTCTGCATATGTATATATTTATATGTGGGTATGTAACCGTATTCTGTCTCTGCATGTATACATTTGTACTACGGAGAGGGAGAGGCTTATCTCTATGTCGCTATGGGTAGATATACACACACATACCTCTACATATATACGTCTACATCTGGTTATTCCGTTCCTTGCCATATAGATTACACGTTGCTACAGTGGGACTCGTAGTGGGTGTGGCTGCTCATTGGGCGACGCCTCTGCCCAATAGGCCCACATCAGCCAACACCTGCACAACTTGGCCCATAAGTAGCTACCCACAGTTCCCCCACCCGCACCTCCTCAACAGCACCCATCCTTACTGTGGGTGCAGGTGGGATATAAACACACCACTACACACTGCCCACTCTCCCTGTGTCGGGACACATGTTGTACATTGTGTCGACCCATGGGTTATCAGGCTTGCACAACCTACTGGTCTGTGTACATCTACAGCCTGGTTTGATAAGTCATTATCGGGACTGCCTCCGATCATTAATTTTTGGTGTCCCACAAGGGACATCGATGTCTATGTTTCAAGATTAGACCTGGCAGATCTCTCCCACTGGTAGTATCCTGCCGGTGGTCTGGGAAGCAGTGGTGTGTTTACCTTTATTGTGTGTCTGTATGTCTCACTGGCCTAGCTGGGGGGGGGGTTGATGCTACGTGTTACACGTTTGTTTATTGGGCCCTCTCACCCCCATATGCATGGCCTGTGAACATATGTTACTCGTAACTGCTGTATCATATCCTAGCTATATACATGTGTATATTTACAGTCACACACACACACACACACATATATATATATATATATATATATATATATATTTACATTACTATATACAGATATATCTGTATATGTATGCATACATGTATATTTATATTTTACTGTATATATATATATATATATATATATATATATATATATATATATATATATATATATATATATATGTCACAGCACATGGGTCTATGGGTGTCTGCATATGTATATATTTATATGTGGGTATGTATCTGTATTCTGACTCTGCATGTATGCATTTGTACGATGGAGAGGGAGAGGCTTATCTCTATGTCGCTATGGGTAGATAGAGACACACATACCTCTACATATATACGTCTACATCTGGTTATTCCGTTCCTTGCCTTATAGATTACACATTGCTGCAGTGGGACATGTAGTGGGTGTGGCTGCTCATTGGGCGATGCCTCTGCCCAATGAACACATTCGCTTACATCCCTAGGGCTGTCCATATAGGCCCACATCAGCCAACACCTGCACTCCTAGGCCCATAAGTAGCTACCCACAGTTCCCCACCCGCACCTCCTCAACAGCACCCATCCTTACTCTGGGTCCTGGTTTGTTCTGGACACACCACTACACGCTGCCCACTTTCCACTTCATGGGTCCCATTTCATACAATTGTCTCAGCCCATGAGTCATCAGGTTTTCCCCCCCTTGTATTCCAAGTATGTGTACACCCCAGCCAGAATGGTCGGTCTATCACTTTCTTTTGGTCTTGGCAATTTTTATGATGTCCCGCAAGGGACTCTCCTGGCTGTGTTCCAAGAGTACAATTCACGGGTGCACTGTGTACCCCCCCCCCGGTTGTATCCTGTCTGAGGTCTGGGGAGCAATGGACTCTTTATATTGTTTGTGTGCATGTTTCCCATGTCCAGCTGGGGGGAGTGGAAGGTCATGCTATGTGCTTCATGTTTCTTGCTTGGGCTCCTCACTTCCATTGGCATAGCCTGTGAACATATGTCATTCTTGTGTGCTCTTTCCTATCATAGCTGTATATCTGTGTATATTTATGCACTCACACACACACACACACATATATGTATATATATATATATATATATATATATATATATATATATATATATATATATGGGTCTAGGACACATGCTCGACTAGCATATGTCCGAATCACAGAACATCCAAAACACATACAGGAAAGCGCTTAACATCGAAAAGCGCTTCCATGTATGTGCAGTTCAAAAAAAAAATCTACATTTCTGCAGAGGGACTTTGCCCTCCTGCACCCCCCACACCCCCCCTACATTATTATTCTCACTCCAAGATCGCACTACAGTGGGGGAAAGGGAATTTTCCTTACCGCTGTAGTCCGATCTACGAAACAGGCACACATACACGGAAGCGCTTGTCAATGTTAAGCGCTTTCGTGTATGTGTGTTCAATGTTTTATGATCCGGACATATGCTAGTTGAGCATGTGTCCGGATCCCATGTATATATATATATATATATATATATATATATATATATATATATATATATATATATATATATATATATGTGTGTGTATATATACATATATATATATATATATATATATATATATATATATATATATATATATATATATATATATATATATAAAACCTGCTTACTAGTGCCTTATTCATTATGACACTGACACTTCACTCCAGTTAACCTTTAATTGTTATTTTGCAGGTTATACAGCGGACAGATGTCGCAATATGTTCATGTACCGATTACCGATAGTAAATGGTATGTGATGCAGTGGGATTCGGTATGGGAATGTCTGTTCGTTAGGCAGCTGCTCTAACCAATGCACTATTGCTGTGCTGCTTTATTTGCATATATACCAATATACACATGGCTCCTGGTTCCCCAAACACCCACCCCAATGCCTCCCTAACACTACAGTCATCCATTCTCCAGTTGGATTTGCGGTGTATCCACACCACTACACATTGGCCACTCCCTACTCCCGTAGACCCATCCCATCGGTTGATTCACTCCTCATGTCCTCAGAACTCCCAAACTTTTAGTCCACAAACATTGGTGACGTGAGCGACCAAAAGGACACTATTTGCAATTTTTGGGTTGTCCCACATGGGACACGAATGTGTTTATGTCAAGGTTAGACTCTATACTTCATTACATCCTTACTCCCATTAACATGACACTACAATAAATTAATAAGTATGACTATGTGGTAACACACATGTTTCACACGAGAGCCTAATTATTCATGTGTTCGGTGTATTTCTTTTACAAATAGACCGGTTTAGTAATTGGCGTTGCCATAGCAGGTAGATCACAGGAATGATTCCATGTGTGGGAAAGTCCTCACATTTGATTATTTTCAGCACTGCACTGACTTTGGATATTGTACACACTTCTGCATTTTAGCAGTTTCATCCCGTCCCTCTTCTGCACAATTTATTATTCTATCTACTGTCTAGGTTTGTAATGGCATATTCATGTTATTTATGTCTGCAAATGGAATGAATGTGTTACAGAGAATGTACTTCTGCATGTGTGTATGCATATATACTTATAATGAACTGGCTGACCTCCATGGGGTGGTCCAATTAGAACCAGCCCATCCAACCCTGGCATAGCTGGCTCCATGATTTCATACCCAAAGTTCCTCCACCCCACCCGTGTTGCTGTTGATTCCCTTCTCATTCCTTTTATATGCTTTATTGTTACGTCATTCTTTCTTCACATATATATATATATATATATATATATATATATATATATATATATATATATATATATATATATATATATATATATATATATATATATATATATATATATATAGATGTATTTATGTTATATATCTGTATGTACATATATACATTTCCTATGCTGGGCACTGCTTAGACCCACGCATGTGCACTCAGACTTGCTTAGGGTACTTATATGTGTTTACTGCTGCTTATTTGTGCTTACACCTGCTTACTAGTATCTTATTCATTATGACAGGGCCACTTTGCTTGAATGATATTTAACAGTAAAAAAGTTCCAACTTCAACCAGATACCTCAGAAAAGAAATAAAATCCGTCAAAACAGCAAAAACACTGAGGTAAGGCTCCAGGCTTCAAAGGTTTATTGTTCATAAAAACAAGACACAAGCACTTTCACTCTGTGGGCTTCTTCAGGTGTAATAAATCAAGGTACTAGCTCCTCTATTTATACTAATTAACACATACAGCTTAGAACATTCTTAAAGGTATATTCAAGATACAAGCTCTGTATTAAACAATACTAGTAAAGTACAAAGGTCCAAAATACATGAATGCAATATAAATATAAAAACATAGATATAAATAAAATACATGTAAACCTATGATTAAAAACATTTTATCTGTGCAGGGGTTTATTTCTTAGAGCTGGTTTTAGAGGGATATTTTCATTCAGGCCATGACCTATAGTAGCTTTATGTCTAATGATCCATCTGGCCTCTAAGTTTTCAGTTTTTATCTTGACATCACCTCCACGTATACTTTCAAAAACTCTACCTATAGCCCTGAAAGAAAATATATGTTGGGAATTGGTATCACTGGTATGTTTTGCTAAGGCATTGTGTAAACTGCCTTTTCTTATGTGGTACACATGTTCCCTGATTCTTTCTTTAAAAGTTCTGTCAGTTTTACCTACATAAAATTTGCTACAAATATTACATGTAGCAAGATATACTATATGTAGGGAATCACATCGAGCATTGGTATTAAAACTAAAAACCTCTTGTGTATCTGGGTGTTGAAAGGATGTGTTAATGTCTATATACCTGCAGAAATTACATTTACCACAAGGTCTGCTACCTTTGACTCCACTTGGACAAGTATTCTCTTTATAATGACATAACTGTCTGTGTAGAGACTTCTGATTTTTAAAAGTAAACTGTGGTTTAGCTCCAATATATTTTTTAATCTGTGTATCAGACGTTAAAATGTTCCAATTTTTATTAATAATATCAGTATAATGTTGTATGTCTCTAGCATAACTGAAACATAACCTCAAAGGCTGTAAGTTTGAAATGCATCTATTTTTCCGATTGGTAATATTACATTTAGAAAAGTAAAGCTTGGCTTTACTTTGTCTCAATCTCAAGACATTGTTTAGTCCTTGGTTTATAAGGTTAGGTTCATAGCCCCTTTGTTTCAACTCAACCTGTACATTGGTGAGTTGCAGATCAAAATCACTGGCACTAGCATTCAATCTAGAAGCTTGAAAAAGTTGGTTTTGTGCCAGATTCTTAAATATAAAATCAGGGTGCATACTGTCCCTATATAATAAATTATTAACATGGCATTCTTTCCTGTATAACTTCACATTGAACTGACCTTTCGAGTCCTGTAATACAGTAACATCCAGAAAATTAATCTCAGTCAAAGAATGATTTACTGTAAACCTTAAAAAACTCGTTGTGGTATTAATAAACTCTACAAAACTATCAAATTCAGATACTGTACCTTCCCAAATCAAAAAGAGGTCATCCACAAACCTTCTAAAAAAATCTAATCGTATTTTTGAATTTAACATTTTCTAAGATGGCTTGTTCCCAACATAACATCGCAACATTAGCATAGCTGTTGGCACAGGAGGTCCCCATGGCAACTCCTTGTCGTTGCCAATAAAATTTATCTTGAAAAATAAAGACATTGTTTTCTAGGACCAATTTCAGTAGCATGCAAATAGATCTTATAAAACTACTATCGTGTTTGCCACAGTCAGTCAACACTTTGGCAACACTGTTAATACTATAGTCATTCGGTATAACCGTAAACAAGGAAACTATATTAAGTGTAGCTAACAACATATGTTTACCCTTCATTGGTTCTATATCATGTGTGAAAACATATAAATCTTTGACAAAATGTTCAGTATCTTTTAAAATATGACAAATTTCATCAATCAAAGGTCTTAATGTTTTCTCTAAAAAAATGGAGATTGATTCAGTGCACCAGTTTCTCCCAGCTACAATAGGTCTCATGGGAGGATTTTTTAGGTCGTTATGTATTTTGGGAAGACCTTGAATAATGGGTACGGTTGGACTGAGTATCAAAAAATAATTATACAGGTTAATATCTATTAAACTAGAAGTAAACATGTCTTTTAATATTTTATGTACTGTGCTAATCATCTTATTGACATATGTTCTACTTATAATTTTATAAAACAAATCATCACTCAACAACAGCAGCATTTTGTTGACATAATCATCCTTATCCAAGACAACAGTGGGGCATCCCTTATCAGCAGGTCTTATTATGATCGTAGGGTTAGACTGTAAGTTTTTTATTGCTAGGTATTCATCTTTCTTTAAATTGTGCCACCTCTTCCTATCAACCTTATTGTTTAATTCATGAAAAACTTTGTAAGCATCATCAATGCATAGCTTTTCAAATACAGAAAGAACAGAGTTCAACTGTGGAGTGAAGGTACTCGTTTTTTTAAAAACTGAACCTTGAATATCAACATTGTTCTCAAACATTAACTTCAACATTAAATTTCTAGTGAAAAGTTTAATGTCTATAATAATATCAGCTATGTTGGAGTCCATAGTTGGAATAAAAGAAAGTCCTTTGTTTAAAACATTATATTCAGCTTCAGACAAAATGTGTTTTGACAAGTTCAAAACTAGTTTTTCATGTTGAGAAATGCTTTTTTTATGTTGTAGCGACTCACCACGCTGTCCGTTTGCTTCCATTTGTTTCTGATTGTACTCCTCCCCCTCGGTTCAGCTTGTTCTGTCCTTCCTCGACCTCGACTCTCAGATCTGTTTTTGGTAGGTAAAGGGAAACGTAGCCCCGTAGAATGTGGACTGCCTAAAATATAAGGTGTAGCAGCTAAAAGTTCATCGATGCCCTCTTGTATGCTGCCATTACCCTTTCGATGCACTTGGGCTTGATTTACCGTGACTTTCTTTCTGGTAACTGCTGTATCGCTGTTGAGGCAATCGCAACCTAGCTCAGCAGTTGCAGAGCTCCGCCCTTTAGAATCTCGGGGTGCGTTCTCGGTCTCGGTATTCACATGCAAAATACTAGTGCTGTTGGTAGTAAAATCATTTAAAGATGTATGTTGAATTGATTCAGACCCACGGCCATTACTGACATGATTGAAGCTGGTTGAAGGTGCTATTCTCAGCCACATAAAAACTTGACCGGCCGAGAAATCCGTTCTGTCCCTTATTAGTTTTTTAAGCTTAATCTGTGTCAGCCTACGACCATAGGTGGACACATTATCTAATATGTCATTAAAAAATTTGGTTAAAATACTAGATTCATACTTGGCACAGATATCTAGATATTTTGATTTCACCATTGACAAAAGTTTAATGTCTTCTTTCTCTGCCGATTCCACTAACAGTTTCAGATAACCAAAACTGGTCTGTATATTCAATTTCTGCCAAGCAGAAAGCAAAGATGGATCACAGTCTGTTTGAGCAGGCATTTTTAAAATTCTGAGACCCCTAGGGATAATGCCTTCAGAAATAAATGTCTGCATATGATATTTCTCAAACTGAGTCCATTTTAACTTCAGTAAGTCTTTTTCAATGGCAAACAACTCACTCTTCAGTGCAACAAAATCAATATTAGCATCATCATTATTTTCTAAAGTGGTATTTCCACTCAGCAAGGGATTATTTTGTTCACTCACCTTCAAGATAAATTGACCCACATTGTCATTAGTCCATAGATTTTTTTAAATGGGTATATAGTCCAGTTCCACATCTCCCAAGTTAGAATTAATACCTGTTGCTATAATTCTGGTTCTGCTGGAACAGTAAAGACAAATAAATAACAGTAAAAAAGTTCCAACTTCAACCAGATACCTCAGAAAAGAACTAAAATCCATCAAAACAGCAAAAAACACTGAGGTAAGGCTCCAGGCTTCAAAGGTTTATTGTTCATAAAAACAAGACACAAGCGCTTTCACCCTGTGGGCTTCTTCAGGTGTAATAAATCAAGGTACTAGCTCCTCTATTTATACTAATTAACACATACAGCTTAGAACATTCTTAAAGGTATAATGTTAAGTTGTCAATCTCGCCTTCATTCTTGCTTGATGGGTTCGGAGCCGATCCCTCGGCTCCGACTCGGCACTTGCTAAGCTCGAGAGTCACTTTTACCAGCTCGAGGCAGCCCCATATCCCATGATGCAAGGCGGTAAGTACCCAGATCTCGTTTGCCGCTTCGCTTATGAGGTCCTCCTTTTACCAGCTCCTGGTAAGTGATTCACTACTTTGATATTTTAGCTCTGGTGTGTGTTGTGAAACACCATGTCAAAGGAGAGGGTCTCAGGCTTTAAGAAGTGTGACTCGTGCTGTCAGAAGATGTCTCTGACAGACGGTCACACTTCTTGCCTGTATTGCCTGGGGCCTCTTCACCTGCAGGACTCCTGTGCTATATGTCATTCCTTCAGCCAGAGAGTCCTGCAGGAAAGAAGAAACAAACTGATACTTAGGGGCCTTCTTAAGCCGGAGGGCTCTCCGGCTAAGTCGGCTCCATCTAAATCTGCCAAATCTTCCAAGGCCCAGGCTTCTGTGTCTAAGCCTGCGGCCTCGGCTCTGACTCGTTCTGAGTCGAGATCGGCTCCGGCTGGAGCGATTCTGGCTTAACTAAGCCTTCGGCACCGATGGCTATCGGTGCCGATTCTGCATCGACCACTTCGGTGTCGGCTCCGATCGGTTCCGACCACCATGTGGCACAGGCATCGGTGTCGGCTCCGATCGGCTCCGACACCGTTACTTTTGTGGCTGTATCGGCTCCGGATGGAGCCGATGCATCAAGGCGTCCTGTCGGCTCCGATAAGTTGTCGGCTCCGACAGGGTCTATAGTTTCATCGGTTCCGATGGCTCATTCCAGGAATAGGTCGAGGTCTCCTTCCTTGGAGCCGATACTTTCGGCTCCGGCTTCACCTCTCCTTTCGGAACGGAGCCATCGGAGCTGATCTTCAAGGTCATCCAGACTTTCAGACCATGACTTAGAGAGAGTGGTCAGCAGATTACTTAAGTCACAGGCACTGGCCCAAATGTTACATAGTCCGTCTCAACAGACGACTGTTGGTCCACACCCTGTTACAGTTCCTCCTTCAACTCTACCCCAGAGCTTGGAGTTGGAGTCTTCGGGAATGGTTACTGCTACGGCTGGAGGACAGATACCCCCTTCTGTTCCTTCATCCTCTACTCTTATCTCCTCTTCGAGACCTTCCTTAGAGGGATTCGGTGGTCGGGCTTCCATGGTCTCCTCCGAGGGGGTGAGTGGCATCGGACCCTTGTCCGAACCCGCTCTTCCCCTTGGAGCCTCGGCCTTGGTGAGCTCGGCTCTGACATCTGCCTCGGAGACTTCCCTTTCGGTGGTCCCTGGAGTTCCTAGTTCTTCAGAACGGGTTCTCTCGGACCTGCCTGGGAGGGGAGCATTCGAGGTGATGAAGAGTGTGCTGGCCACTGGTATCAGTCAGCAGTCTGTTCCCGTAGCTCCTCCCTCTATAGTGCCTGTTGACATCTCTGCCACTTCTCTTGCTACAGGACCCAGAGATCCTCCGCCTCAGGTTTCCCCATTGGGAATTTCCCCCTCTTCCGAGGATTCTCCTGATGTTTCGGGAGATCCTCCTAGGAAGAGGACTTGTAAGAGGAAACATGTAGACTCCCCCGAGTCTGTCACTTCAGATACTGACTTTGATGAGTCAGAGGGATCCCCTAGATCCCCCTCTGAGGATGTCTCCTTCTCAGACATCCTAGAACTCCTTAAACAGAGGGGAAACTGGCCCACCAACAATCCCTCTGAGGATGAGTCAGTATACCTAGAGGCGTTTGGATCTCGGCCCTCCACCTCCTGGGTGTCTCCGCCTTTCGATCCCCTTATGCAGGTTATTGCCCGAAAGGCGTGGGCAGCTCCTGACTCTGTAGAGCCAGTCCCTAGGAGGCCTTCAAAATTTATCACTGACCCGTGTGACAAGCAATTCCTCACTAAGGGTGTCCCCGCTGATGCCATGGTGGTGGCTGCTGCCACCAAGAAGGAACTTGCAGATCCTTCCGTACCCGTCCATCCTCCTAATAAGGACTCTAGGACCATGGATAGGTACGGTGGCGGATGTTTTCCTCAGCGACCTTTGCTATGCGTTCGCTGAATTACCTATGTCACTTCACCAGACTCCAGAGGGATATCCTTAAGGAGCTGGGTGAAGTAGTACAGGATCCTACAGCTGCTGGAGCTCAAGAAAAGATTGCTTCGCAGCTAGGAACCCTTAATTCCATTGCAAACTCCTCCATGCGGCTAATATCATATGCTGCTGATGGAGCGAGTAGAGCCGCAGGTACAGGTGTGGCTCTTAGACACCAAGCCTGGATGCGGCTATGTGACTTTGCAGATCCCTTCAAGGCGTCCTTCACAAATTCTCCCTTTGATGGGTCAGCTTTGTTTGGCCCTCAGGTGAAGGAAACTTTGACCAGGTGCGAGCAGGACGGCAAGACTCTTTCTGCTGTAGGAGTCCGTTTTTCCACCCCTTCTAGACCTTATCCCAAAGGACAGAAAGGTGGAAAAATGTGGTTCCGTAAATCCCAAGGAGTCATGCCGGATTCACGTGGTCAGTTTACCCCTAGAGGCAGAGGGGGTAACAACAACAGACGCCACTCTAGAGGCAGAGGGGGTCAAAAAAAACAGGGAAACAGAGAGCCTCTCTCTGACAAGCCCTTTCAGCATCCCTGAGATGTTGCCCGGCTGTCCCTCCTTGGAGGCAGTCGGGGGAAGATTATCACTGTACCCAGAAGCCTGGCATTCCCTCACTCAAGACAGATGGGTACAGTCGATCATATCCAAGGGTTACATAATTCCTTTCGAGGAAAGTCCTTTCCCCTCAAATTCCCTTCCAGATGTACCACCCAGTCTAAGGGAAATTGCAGAGTTAGAAGTCTCAAAACTACTGCAAAAAAGAGCCATTCAGCCAGTTACAACAGACCATTCAGAGCCCAGAATCTACTCAAGGTTCTTTTGGTCCCCAAAAGACGGGAGACTGGAGACCAATATTGGATCTCAGCAGACTCAACAAGTCTGTGAGGAAGACAAGATTCCGAATGGTCACTCTTCAGTCAATTCTGCCCTTCTTACAGAAGGACAACTGGATGTGCTCAATAGATCTTCAGGATGCGTACTATCACATCAAAATTCACAGACGCTCCAGGAGATTTCTCCGCTTTCGGCTGGGGTCCAGTCATTTCCAGTTCAGAGCCCTGCCCTTTGGTCTCACTACAGCCCCCAGAGTGTTCACCAAATGCATGGCAGTGGTCACGGCTCACCTGAGACGTCAAGGATTCCAGGTGTTTCCGTATCTCGATGACTGGCTCCTGTCAGCCACCACCAGGCATCAGCTTATACAAGCCAGGGATTACACAATAAATCTTTGTTCTCATTTGGGCATCTCGATCAACTTGAAAAGTCATCCTTATCGCCCTGCCAGTCTATTACCTTCATAGGCGCAAACTTAAACACTGTTCGGATGTCAGCTACCCTTACAGATCAAAGAGTTTCAGACATTCAGAGTCATGTCAGGATCATTCTGGCCAACAAGAAAGTACAGGCCAGAATGGTTCTAAAGGTATTAGGCCTCATGGCTGCGGCCATTACTCTTCTTCCCTGGCTCGATTCTACATGCCTTCTTCAGTGGATGCTGTTCACACAGTGGTCATACCAACAACTTCCAATGCGTCACCAGATTCTGGTGACACAGACTTGCAAAGATCATCTTGCTTGGTGGATCACATCTCCTCAGGTTCACCAAGGCAGGTACTTTGTACCCCCATCCCGATAGCCACTGTCACCACGGATGCCTCCCTGATCGGGTGGGGGTCATTATCAGGGCAGGATGGTTCATGGGACGTGGCAGCCGTTCGAGTACCATCTGCACATAAATGTCCTGGAGATGAGAGCAGTGCTTTTAACGTTGCAAGCCCTCAACGACTTTCTTCCCGTAGGGACAATTGCAGTCCACACAGACAACATGTCTGTAGTTTGGTATATCAACAAACAGGGCGGAACCAAGTCCTACCCTTGTGTCGAGAAGCGCTCAGACTATGGCAATGGGCGATCTCCTCTCATCGGTTTCTGGTAGCAACGCATATCCCTGGGAAAACCAACATTGTAGCGGACAGATTGAGCAGAGCTATTCTCATGCCTCACGAGTGGTCTCTCAAGCAATCTATAGCGGAAGAGATTTTTCTGGAATGGGGTCGTCCATGTTGCGATCTTTTTGCTACTCCCCAAAACAGCAAATGTCCAGACTTCTTCTGCCTCTTCCCTCTATCAGGCCATCCCCCCAGAGACGCTCTGACCCAGGATTGGCCCCAGGGACTTCTTTATGCCTTCCCTCCATTTCCTCTGATCCCTCAGGTTATACAGAAAGCTACCGTTTTGAGAGCCAAATTGATTCTCATTGCCCCTTACTGGCCTCGACAAGTTTGGTTCCCGTTCCTCCATCATCACCTTTTGGTGCAGCCGTGGCATCTGGACCCAGTGCCAGATCTTCTGATTCACCAATCGGGTCAGCTGCACCGGTCTATCCCTTCTCTCAACCTCACAGCATGGTTGCTCCACTTCCTTCCTTAGCCAGGCTTCCTTTGATCTCTAACCCAGTTAGAGATATCATAGTAGCTTCACTAAAATCCTCTACCAGGAGGATTTATACAAGCAAATGGAAACGTTTCTCTTATTGGGCTAAGGCCAAGAATATTGATCCTTTTACTGCCCCTGTTCAGGCAGTCCTGGACTTCTTAGCAGAGATTTTTCATGCAGGCTCCTCTTCTTCCACAGTCAGAGTTCAATTGGCTGCTATCTCGAACTTTCATGTCGGGATTGCAGATCACAATATTATGTCCCATAGGCTTTGTAGGGCCTTCTTGAAAGGAATTTTCCTGCTAAAGCCTCCAATCAGCAATCCTCCTCCTCAATGGGATCTAAATTTAGTGCTGACATCCTTGATTCTTCCCCCCTTCGAGCCAGCTGTTTCTTGCTCCCTAAAATTTCTTTCTTGGAAAACTTTATTCCTAGTAGCTATTACATCGGCCAGGAGGGTGTCTGAACTTCATGTTCTATCGGTTCGACCCCCCTATTTGGTCTTTCACAAAGACAGAGTATCATTGAGAACTAATCCGACCTTTTTGCCTAAGGTCGCCTCAAAGACCAATTTGAATCAATCCATTGATCTCCCTGTATTTTTCCCAAACTATTCAGACAGAGCCGAACAAAAACTACATTATCTTGATGTCCACCGCCAACTCAGATATTATTTGGACAGAACTAAAAAATTTAGGAAATCTGATCAACTTTTTGTTTCCTATGCGGATAACAAGAAAGGCCTTCCTGTCTCTAAAGTGACCTTGTCTAGATGGCTTTCTTCGGTCATCTCTGAAATTTATCTGCTCAGGGGAAAACAGCTGTGCTCAAAACCTAAAGCACATTCAACTAGGAGCTTAGCTACTTCTACAGCCTTTCAAGCTAGACTTCCTTTAGACACTATTTGTGCAGCGCCACTTGGGCCACTCCTCATACTTTTGTTTCCCATTACAAATTGGACTTGGCCTCCAGGGATAGAGCCAGTTTTGGCTCTACAGTCCTCAAGAGTCTGTTCCATTGTGCCACCCAGGATAGAGGTGCTAGGGACGCGGTCCCATCAAGCAAGAATGAAGGCGAGATTGACAACTTAACATTAAGAAGTTATGTACCTACCATAACGTTCCATGTTAGTTGTCTTCTCTCGCCTTCTTTCTTGCGACCCTCCCTCCTTCCCCCTGGCCTGGACAGACCTTGTTATAAGAAATTATTATGCTGAAGACCATTCAGACCTGGTCCTTCTTCCATCTGTAAGTTTTCTTTCTTCCTTTGGGAAGTATTTTATGCTTGGTGCTATTGCCCTTTGTCATCAAACGAGATCTGGGTACTTACCGCCTTGCATCATGGGATATGGGGCTGCCTCGAGCTGGTAAAAGTGACTCTCGAGCTTAGCAAGTGCCGAGTCGGAGCCGAGGGATTGGCTCCGAACCCATCAAGCAAGAAAGAAGGCGAGAGAAGACAACTAACATGGAACGTTATGGTAGGTACATAACTTCTTATTCAAGATACAAGCTCTGTATTAAACAATACTAGTAAAGTACAAAGGTCCAAAATACATAAATGCAATATAAATATAAAAACATAGATATAAGTAAAATACATGTAAACCTATGATTAAAAACATTTTATCTGCGCAGGGGTTTATTTCTTAGAGCTGGTTTTAGAGGGATATTTTCATTCAGGCCATGACCTGTAGTAGCTTTAAGTCTAATGATCCATCTGGCCTCTAAGTTTTCAGTTTTTACCTTTGAAGCCTGGAGACTTACCTCAGTGTTTTTGCTGAATGATATTTAAGTTAAATATCTCATGCAATACTCTTATGCCAGTTTTACGGCAAAATGACATTCATTCCACATGGAAAATGGTATGTGCTATTGTTGGTCTCGAACCGTGAAGGCCTGTTTGTTAGGCGGATGCTCTACACACTACACTATTGACAATTATGGTGATTCAGCATGTTTTTCTCTATTTGAATGAATATGACGTGTAAGCTATGCTCAGCGGAGGGCAGTGACGCACAGACATGCTGCACTTTGCTTACACCTTCGATATTGCAGTAATTCGAATGTATAATAGGGACACAGGGACAGGGAATCTAATTGTGAAAGTTCTGGGGATAGGGCTCAACATTCCACTATGTGCTTGTGTGTTTACTTCTTCGAGTTTATTTCACTGTTCATGGACAGTCTTGTATGCTTAGCATACATTTCGGTACACTGAATTATTGACTTACCATTAAGGGCGGGCTCTACTAGTAGGCATAGTAGGTTTTGCAAGTGTCGGGGCATGTTTATGCCTACGTAGAGCACTTGTACATGTCCCCTGCACTCGCACACATTTCCTGTGCACATCGAGGTTGTGGCGACGTGCCCTCATACATATTCATATGGCGCTGCTGTGCCATCTGTAGTGAGGACGCTCAGTGCAAGACTAAAACCGTCCTTGTGTCCAGCTTCTTTAATCCCGGGGTTTATCTAACAATCAGAAAGAAAATGCATTCACATTTCTCAACTATCGAGATTTTCACAGAACAACCAGATTTTTTTGCCTCATATATGGTCTCTTCCTCATAAAATTTGTGGTTTTGAGGCAAACCATTGAGGATTAAAGTCACTAAATAATGACCTACGTTTGAGATACAGAATGTCAGAATTATTTATTTATTTATTATTTATTTTATTTTATTTTACATTTGTTAACCGGGATGGTCCGACTGGATACATGTCCTTTTTCAGCGGAGGCCCGGGGAGAAAAGCTCCAACAGAGTTACATTGATAATTAGGTACAGTAAATGAGCTGAAAGAACTTAACAAAAACATAGGCTATTTACATACAAGTACAAGACTGCCATTACTATTTCTGAGATTACTACAAATGTAACATTAATAACATATTAGCAAGGACGGTAGGCAGTATAATGACATAGAGTTAGACAGGATACATATTTCTTTATCACAGTATACAAAGTACTTATCATCTTAGCTAGTTGTTTATGTTTTAGTTAATGGCACAGAGCTAGTCTGGGTTTGAGCAAGGACATAGCCAGTGTGACTTGAAGTGGAGTTTTAGACTATTTTTGAATTGACTTAGAGAAGTTGCAAGCGTGATGTTATTTGGGAGAGAGTTCCATATTTTACCAGTGGTGTTGGCAAATAGCGTCACCACCTAGGTTGAGAGATTTAGTTGTTTGGACAAGGAGTCTGTTTGCTGAGCGAAGGCAGCTTAGACTGGAGTAGGGAGTCATTAAGTTTTTTAGTGCTGGGGTATTCTCAGGTTGTTTAAGGATTTTGAAGGCCTCTATGAGTTGGGACTGGTGAAGAAGGTGTGGGAATTCTATCCATCCAAGCTTTTTCAGGTTAGTACAGTGGTGTGTTCTGTAGGGTAGGCCTGTAATGAACCTGGCAATGTGATTATAGCAGGATGAGAGCTTGGCCAGATCAGATTTGTTAAGGTGAGTGAGGACAGGAGAGGCATATAGTAGGGTAGAGAGAAGGTGTGAACGGGCTGTGGCTGCTCTGGCATTCGGGGTAAGGAAGGCTTTAATTCTATATAGGGTCCCAAGTTTCTTGTTGACTGACTTAATGGCTTGGTTGATATGTATATCAAATCTGAGTTTATTGTCAATGTTTACTCCTAATAGCTTTGTATAGGTGTCTGGGGAGATGATGGTCCCATTATTGGATTTTATAGTGAAGTTTTCAGTCGGAGATCTATTGGTTGGGTAGAAGAGAAGTAACTTGGATTTGTTTGGATTTAAGATCAGGAGATGGTTGGCAAGCCAGTTTTCGACTTTGGTGAAGCTATGTTGGGTGGTAGTTAGTAGATTTGCAAGAGAGGCATTGGAACATATTATAGTCGAGTCATCTGCATATTGAATGCAGGTGGCTTCAGGGATGACTGTTTGGATGTCGTTTATGAAGACTGAAAAGAGGAGAGGTCCTAATATGGAACCTTGAGGAACTCCTATGGTATTTGGTAGTAGGCAGGAGAGCTTGTTTTGCCACATTACTGCTTGTTGTCTCCCAGTGAGGTAAGCTTGAAACCAGTCAAGGGCTGGAGTATCTAGATACAGGGTTTTTAAAGTATATAGAAGTAACTGATGGTTTACCATATCGAAGGCTTTCGATAGGTCCAGGAAGAGGGCGGAGGATATTTTTTTATTATTACAGTTAAGATTAATGTTTTCAGTAAAAGAGAGGAGGGCAGTGGTTGTACTATGATGGGGTCTGAATCCATGTTGAGAGTCTGTGAGTAGTTTATTTTGGGTTAGATAGAGCATTAGTTGGTTGTGCATGGACTTTTCCATAATTTTGGCAAGTGGTGATAGTATGGCTATAGGTCTATAGTTGGATAGTTCTGTGGATGAACCTCCTTTGTGGAGTGGAATAACATAGGATATTTTCCAAATTGAGGGGATTGAGGCCTCGGTTATGGTTCTGTTAATTAGGATTGAGATAGGGTAGGCTACGACATCTGCAGCAATTTGCAGGTATTCAGCCGGCAGAAGATCGGCTGAAAGGGTGGTTGGCTTCAGTTTTTTCAAAAGGGATCTGATAAAGGATGTGGACACTGGCTGGAAGTTAAAAGAGAGTGGTGAGTCGGGTATAGTGTTTATAGAAGTGTGGGGAGGAGAAAGTTGGTTAGCTAATGACTAAATGGTTTCTGTGAAGAAAGTATTGAATGAATTGGCTATATCTTCTGGACTCTTGTCAGATAATGTTCCTGGGGTCGGAGTAGTGGATTTGCCTGGTTGGAGAAGTTTATTTATGCCTGCCCAGTACTTTTGAGGGTCATTCAGAATGGAGAGATGAGTAAGCAAATGATAGTAGTATTGCCGAAATTGAGTTCATCCTCAAGTCTTGGTGAGTATCTTCATGAGGTGGACCCTATTTTTTACAGCACATATCATGGACAGAAGTAGGTCAAAAATTAAAAAAGGATAGCTGGGTGCACAACACCCAGGATGGAAAAAGTCCCTAATCTTGGTAGGTGCACTGGTGCCAGGACTAGAAAAAATGACAGTGTAGAATCCTCAAAATGTGGAAACATTTCTATAATGGGGCCAGACTGGGGCCAGGCCAAGCCCAGGGGGAGGATGGCCCCTGGTGTAGAAGGAAGTAGCAGTCCACAAAAATCACAAAAATTGGTAGGCTAATGAATAGCCATAAAGATGATAGACTATTGAGGATAAGAATGAAATTATGCTTCATTACTATTATACAAAAAGCTCAGAATTTCTGGACACAAGATATACAAAAAGATTGAGAGAAATTACAGAAACAAAATATACTTCCATAAGAAAAACAGTCAGAAGCTTCAAATAAAAATTTGGGGTCATTAATACAACAGATTTGTGAAAAACAGTATACAGACAAAGAAACTTTGATATGTTTGGAAAAATAAGCATCTGAGGACGTGTGAAAATATAAACAATAAAACCTAGATATTTTTATAGGTTCATAGGTGTGTACAAGGCTAATGGCCCTGGGGCCTTTACAAACCTAGCCATAGGATTACCCTGGCATCATGCCACCCAACCTTAGCTCCCAGTGCATCTGTTGAGTAGACTCACTGGAGTTATCCTGGGAGTTCCCACTCATCAAGATTTCTCTTGAAGAGCATCAGCGAGGTGATCTGCTTGACATATATGGGAAGTCTATTCCATAGCATGGGCAGTCTCTGGGTTATGAACCTGTCCCTCCAGTACATTCTGTTGATTGTGGTAATGAGGTTGCAGTCTCTGGAGTGTGTGGTGTGGAGGGACTGGGATTTCTTTAGATGTTGCATTTCTAACAAAGCTGGGTCAGACATGGCTTTGTAAGTCAAGCAAAGATCGCCTCTAAGTAGACGATATGAGACAGAGAATAGTTGGAGTTTTTTTAGTCTTTCCATATAGGACAAGTGTTTAAGGCCTAGGATCCTGTTTGTGAGGTACTTTTGTGGCCTCTCCTGTTGTTGCAGGTGTCTACTGAGGTACATGCCAAATGGGGCATTGTACTCAATGATTGGCCTAATGAGGGAAGAGTAGAGGGAGACAATGACCTCTTTCTTCCTGTATGCAAAACCCTTAGTAATGAGATGTGCCACAAAGAAGGACTTTCTGACCACAGTGGCAATCTGGTGATCAAAAGAGAAGTTGCTCTCAACCTGTGTTCCCAGATCTCTTATAACACCTTCTGCATTCAATGCACTACATAAATGTGGCAATTCATGGGAACCGGGTTTTTCCCAAAAGGGATAATGACACATTTTCTGGCATTGAGCTTAAGGCCATGGTTCTAACACCAGTCGTTGGTCTCAGTGAGGCCATTGTATAGGGCATCAACATCACTTGGGGAGTTAATAATAGCTCCCAACTTGAAATCATCTGTGAACTTTGTCAGCCAGAGTCCCTTCATGTTGGCCTGGACTTCAGAGAAGTAGATACCAAACAGGAGTGGATGCAGGACCAAACCCTGTGGAACTCCACTCGTGACTAGTTGGCAGTCTGACTTGGAGTCAGCTACTTTCACACTGTGGGTTCTATCTGTGAGCCAGTTTGCAACCCACCTAGTGATATAGGGGTTGATGCCTAGCTTAGTGAGTTTTTCTATGATTCCTGAGTGGGGAATGGTATCAAAGGCCTTGGCCAGATCAAGGTAGGCTGTATAAACCACCTTGCCTTCATCCATAGCTCTGGTGACTGACTCAAAAAAGTCGACCAAGTTGAGCAGGCATGATCTACCCTTCACAAAACCAAACTGTGTGGGATCCAGAGTTGGAGATTCCCTATATCTTTGTTTATTAAGTCCACAATGATGCATTCCATAGATTTGCATATCAGACTCGACAGGGTAATGGAGCAATAGTCCCCAGGGTCTGTAGTCACTCCTCCTTTGTGGAGAGGGATGACTGTAGCAGTGTGTCATTTGGTAGGGACAAAGCTTGAGGTGAGGCTGTGATTTAACAGGGCACACAGGTGAGGTGCCAGTTCACTCTCTAGTTCATGTAGAATACAGCCAGGGATATTGTCAGGTCCAATAGAAGTTGTATTCTTGGCCTAGGATAGTGCTATTTTAACCTATGCAGCAGTAATACTGGGTGCCTGGCAATCTACTGGCATTGTGATTTGTCCTTTAGGGGGAAGAGAGGGGTAAAGTTGGCAGTGAATCTGTCAGCCAGTATATTGGCTATATCTGTTGGCTCGGTATAGGAGATATCATTGTGCAGTACCTCAGAGCAAATCTGGGTATTGCCATGGAGATTCTTTACATAACTATAGAAGGCCTTGTGGTTGTCTTTACTGTCTGCTGCAATTTTGTTTTCATAGCTAGCTTTAGAGGATTTGATGAGGGATCTCAACTTTTTGTTGAGGCTGATAAGGGAGTTTTTCCAGTCTTGGGACGTCACCTTATTCCATATCAGTTTCCTCCTTCTGTTGCAGTTTATTTATGGCAGAGGACCACCAGATTAGCTTCCTTACCAGATTAGCTTCATTTTTTTGGAGGAGAGCATCTTGGTTCGATTGGGTATGGCAAGATCCATGCATTTGTGTACATGTTCATACAGTGCATTGGTGTATGATTTGGCAGTCATGCAACTATTCTCCATTTGCATTGGTGTCGTGAAGTTAGCCACCTCTGTTTTTAGGAACCCAAAGTTAGCTTTGGAGAAGTTTTTCAAGGTGGTTACCTTTGCGTGGGGGGGGGGGGTAGATTTCCAAGGTGATTAATTTGTGGTTGGATTTAACCAGGGAAGATCTGACTATTGGTGTAGAGCAATGGTCACTTATGTTAGTAATGACCAGGTCAAGGATGTTGCTACCTCTAGTAGGGGTAAGAACAAGATTATTAGAGTGTTAGGTTGGACCCTAATATTCTCAAGGGTGCTTAGGAATGTGGAGTGTCAGTCTTGGGACATGGTTGTGGACATATAGCAGGCTACGACCTGAATCGCTGTCTTACCCAGTGTTAGCTGCACCTGAAGTATCTCTGATGCATTATGTTCAGTCTGGAGGTGTGTGCATCCTTTATGAATATAGAAACACCACCGCCTTTGCAGCTTCGGTCCAAGTTCTGGGGCCGAAAGGTGTGGAAAGAGCTATAACCTGGTAGTGTAGCGGTGCTTTCTGCTGCCTTAAACCAGGTCTCTGTTACAGGACAATGTCGATGTTCTCCATTTTAAGGAGTGCTTTGAGTGAGTGCATTTTGACATTTAGACTTCTAGCATTGAGCAGCATGACCCTCAAATTGCATTTGAAAAGTATAAAAAAGAAATATGGACTTGGGAAAGAAAGAGAGATTTCATATGGTGCAATATTTATGCAAAGGAGAAAGCAAAATTAATCAACATAAAGAAGGCAGCTCCAAAGATATTTGAAGAGAAATATGGGCACAGGCATCCAGACATGGCGCATTTCACAATAAAAAGAGAATATCACAAAGAGGGAATGTAGAAAAGATTAGCAAAGTAAAAGTAAAAAAAAAAATAGATGAAGTTATGAGTGCATGCAAAGTGAAGGATTTGGTGCAGAAGGTCTAACACAGGTTACATCACAGCATGATGGAGTGAGTCCCCTGAGTAAGGGGAAGCAGGTAGATCGGGAGACGTCTGAAGAAGAAATATGGGCATGGGAAAGAAAATGAGATTTAATATGGTGTAATATCTATTCAAAGGAGAAAGCAAAACTAATCAATACAATCAATACAAAAAGAGCAACACCAAAGATATTTGAAGAGAAAAACAGGCAAAGGAAACTGGACATGGAAAACTTTACATACAAAAAATAAGAAGACAAAGAGGAAAAGTAGAAAAGAAGATTAGCAGTGGAGAAGTTAAAGAAATGGAAACTGAGGTTATGGGGTATCTCCGAAGTGAAGGGTTCAGTGTAGAAAATCTTATTTAGAAAGCACCACAACAGGATAGAACAATGAACCTCAAAATTAAGGGGGAACCGGTGGAACAGAAAGCAATTAGTCAGGTGCCATATAAAGATATTTTGGAGCCTTCCACAGGAAACCAGTATAAACATTCACTTGAAGCTGTACAGCAAGGGAAGGAACAGGAAACTGTGGAAACTCTGATGCAGTCATTGTTGAGGAGCGATAGGCCAGTGAGTTCTCATATGACAGAACAACAGATGGCACAGGATGAAACTAAAGAGAATGTGCCACAGGAAGATCCAATATAACCTTCTATAGAATGCCTGCAGGAAATGAAAAACAAGGGATGTGCTCTCCGTTTAGAAGAAAATGAGCTAAGAGAAGAGTTGCTTGAATTAATAGAGATAGATAGACGCATTAAGATCAATGAAAGAAATAGACTGACGAAGATCAATCAAACCCCAAAAGTCAGAAGTTTAAAAAACAAATGAATACAGTAATTAGGACTGTCCATAGATATCCATGTGATACAACAGAAGTAAACAGGATATATTACTGTGCTGCTAAATTAATAACTGATAAAGTTCTACCACAAGAACACGGGGTAGTGAGGGAGAGAAGGGGAGAAATCAAATACCATCATGGAAGTATCGAATAGAGAAAATTATAAAGGAATTAAGACAAGAAGCGTCAGTGTTAGAAGAATATAGAAGAGGGAACAGATCAACAAAAATACTTAGAAAGATAGATGCAATAAAAGCAATGTGCAGCATTAGAACAGATGAGGGTATACCCTGGGTGGGATGTTGGCATAATGGTTAAGGTGTTTGCCTTATAAACCAAATGTGCAGGGTTTAGCTCTCACATGGGGTAATTGGCTAGGCTTAAAATGGCCTATAAAGGCAGTTAGCCTAGTACTAATCTATGAACTATCATGCACTATTGCAAAAAAACACTAAAAATCTCAGCACAAGCAGAACATTTTAGAAGATGCATAGATAAATATAAAGAAAAAGTGCAAAACAAGCAATTTATTGATGACCCAAAAAGTTTTATAGAGAATTGGGAAAAAAGGTAAAAGGAATTGAATGATCACCAAAAAAAAAGAAAAAATAGATACATTTTGGAGAAGTATCTATGAAGATCCTGTGGAACATAACAAAGATGCTAAATGGATAGAAGAAGTAAAAGAAACAATAAGAAGTTTAAAGGTACAGTATATGAAATGGGATGAAATAACAGCCCGAGAGATTGAAACAAAGTTAATAAAAGCTTCTAATTGGAAAACCCCAGGCCCAGATGCAGTACCTAAGTTTTGGTTAAAAGTATTAACATCTTTGCGTGAGGATTTAGCCATGAGAAAGAACTATTTATATGGCACCCCGAACAGACACCGACCTGGCTAACAACAGGAAAAACAATGCTCCTACTTAAGAGTGAACCTGCAAGCTACCCTTAAAATTATAGACCAATAACTTGCCTTCCAACACGTATAAACTATACACTGGAATTGATGCCGGCAGAGTTTATAGTCATTTATGGCAATAAAACAAAGGGGCAATAAGAGAAAGTCATATGGAACAAAGAATCGTTTGTTGATAAATAAAGTTATAGTGCAGAACTGTAAAAAGGGGAAGAATCTAAATATGGTATGGATTGACTACAAAAAGCATGTGATAGTATCCCACAGTCATGGATAAAAGAGTGCTTAAAATGTATATTATACCATGCGAACATCGCAAACCTGACAAACGTGCATGCTGATTGGCTAATCCAACCAGCATGCACATAGTAAATCCTACAAGAAACAACGCAAAAAGTCCGGTCGCTAAATATCATGCGGCGACAGCAAATAAACAGTAAAGTAAAGTAAATCTAATACCCAAAACACACAACAATTTAACGAAAACACAGAAAACTAACCAATTTCCATACTACACTCCTCATTCCCTCACCTCGAACACTAAAAAAATAAAAAGTCATGCAGTCGCAAATACATCACACACACACTACATAACCACCACTTATAACACAATAAAACCAAGCATTCTCATAAAACCATTCACTTACCTATATTCCCTACAATACCTATACACAGACAACTCCAAAATGTACATACTAAAAACACACCACACATCCCTCGCAAAGTCAAAAACACACACCATACCGAACGTCCACATCAGCATACATCTAATAAATGCGCATACAACACCACCATCTAGTGACCAAATAGTAAAAGTACATATTTTAAAAAAAATAATGCAAATTAAAACTACACCACATTTCAACATACCTATAACTACTAAAACATAACTACACGTTATAAACTTCTACACTGCTTAAACTATATTATACCAAGCACCACCTAGCTCTTTCCTAACATTTCCTGAAAAACTAAAAAATAACATGTATTTAAATTAAAACAGAAATAAACAATAAACACAAACTGAAAGTGTGGACTATTTTATCTCACAAAAAGTGGAAGAATACAAAAAAAAGCAAACAAAAACATAAATAACAACAATACAAACATAATACAAAACAAACTAACACCATGGTATAATAGCAATAACCCACTTCTGGGTGTGGGTAGTGCTGGATTTACCCACGGTTGTCTTTGTTTGGTCCCTCGGGCAACCAAACCACGCCAACCGTGGGTAAATCCAGCATTACCCACACCCAGGCGTGGGTTATTGCTATAATACACCCTACACTGATTCACTACATTACAGTGACCATAAAACATTGGCAGACCACTTTGCAATTAAACCATGATAAAGAACAAATTATTATTCCAGGGATAAAAATTCAAAGAGGAATATTCCAGGGTAACTCTCTATCACCACTGGTATTCTGCCTTGCCCTTAACCCATTAAGCTATCTGCTTAACAGCTTACGCCATGACTATAATTTGCTCCTAGAAAACAACACAGTATAAAGACTTCTCATCTTCTCCTTCTCAATGATTTAAAACTGCATAGCTCATCAGATGAGGAACTAAAAGCCTTTCGGTCATCTAACCTGGACAAAAAACTAAAGGCGGAGGCGTGTCCATATTCATTAAGGTTATACACACCTCCAGGCTAGTTGCTCAGCACAATGCATCCGAGATTATCCAAGTGCAACTAACTCTGGGCAAGACTGCAATCCAAATTGTAACTTGCTACAGATCCCCCACCATGCCCCAGGATTCCCACTCCTCATTTTTTGATACACTGGAAAATATTAGGGTACAACCCAAAACCCTAATAATGGGCAGTTTCAACAACCCCACCATTAACTGGGAAAACTGCTCATGTACAACTCTTTTGCTCACCATTTTCTGGAATTCATAAATTCCAACGCCTTAGATCATCTTATCCACACCCCCACCAGGGGCAGCAATATCCTAGACCTGGTCATTACCAACATGGACAACTGGTGTTCAGCACCAGAGGTCAATTCCTCATTGGTCAGATCTGACCACAAGCTAATCACCCTAGTCATCTACATCCCACCCCCACCCCCCATTAGGGAAACCACCATAAACAATTTCTCCAAAGCAGACTTCACGCTTCTTAAGACAGAAGTGGCAAATTTCACAACACCCATGCAGATGGACAATAGAGGTACGACTGCTGAATCCTACACAAATGCACTTTATAAGCACTTACATGAGTGCATGGATCATGCTATCCCTAACAGAACCAAGATGCTGTCCTCCAAAAAAAAGGAAACCAAACTGGTGGTCCCCTGCCATAAACAAACTCAATAACAGAAGAAAGAAACTGTTGCAAAAAAGGCTAAAATCCCATGATTTGAGGAACTCCCTGGTCAGCCTCAGTAGGAAGCTGAGATCCCTCATAAAATCCTCCAAAACTAGTTACGAAAACAAAATTGCCACTGATTCTATAAAAAAGTAAAAGTAGCTGACTCTAAATCCAGCTCCAGACAAGTGACAAGTGGAGTACCTCAGGGTTCAGTCCTGGGACAGCTCTTGTTTGGCATCTACTTCTCTGAAGTACAGGCCAACACTAAGGGACTCTGGCTAACAAAGTTCGCAGATGACTGCAAACTGGGAGCCATTACTGAATCCCCAAATAATGTGGATACTCTACAAAAGGGCCTTACAGAAACAGATGCTTGGTGCCAGAGCCATGGACTCAAGCTCAGTGCAAAGAAATGTGTAATTATCCCCTTTGGGAAAAAACATGTACCCGTGAATTACCACATAGGTGACAGTACACTAAACCATGAAAGTGTGATGAAAGACTTGGGGACATGGGTGGACAGTGGTCTCACCTTTGATAACCACATCACCACAACAATCAGGAAATCCTTCTATGTGGCACACCTCATTACTACGGGCTTTTCATCCAGAAAAAAAGAGGTCATTGTCCCACTGTACTCATCCCTCATTAGACCCATTATAGAATATAATGCCCTGTTTGGTATGTACCTCTCAAGACATCTGCAGCAACTGGAAAGGCCGCAGAAATACCTCACTAAAAGAATCACAGGCCTAAAGCAGATGCCCTACGCTGACCACCTTAAAAAACTCCAGCTATAGTCTATCTCAGAGGCAATCTCTGTCTAACATACAAAGCTATGTCAAACCCAGAGCTGTTGGACATGCTCCACTTAAAGAAATCCCAGTTCCTCTGAGCTACACACTCTAGGGACCTAAACCTTTCCACTACAATAAACAGAACATGCTGTAGGGATAGATTCCTGTCCCAGGGACTTATCAAAGCTTCTCATTAGCACTCTTCAAGAAAAATCTTGATGACTGGATGGGAAATAGGAAATTCACCACGGGGATCACCTCTGTGGCTCTGCTCGACAATGGCACAAGAAAATAATTTTCTTGGGTTATGAAAGCCAGGGTACCTTTTTGCCTAGACGTATATTGGCCCTAGGGAAAATAGCCTAGTACCTACCTATGAATCTATGAACTGCAAGTTGTCAAAATTTTTTCAGATAATATAAGAATGTCATTTGGTCTTGATAAATGTGCAAAAACAACCTTTAAAGCAGGACAACTGCAGCACGAAGAAAACATCCGTTTGGGACGAGAATGTGATATAAAAGAACTCAAGCAAGAGGGTGTATATAAATATTTGGCAACTGATGAAGGATCAACAATAAAACATGAACAAATGCAAATAAGACTTAGTAAGGAAAACTTTAGAAGACTTAAATTAATCCTGAAAACTGTGTTGAGATCCAGGAACAAAATCCAAGCTATAAAGCAATTTGCTCTTCCTGTCCTAACTTACAGTATTTTAGTGATTGATTGGCCCCAAAATGCATTGGATAGATTAGATAGGAAAAGAAGAAAGATACTTCATTCTAACCAAATGATTTATAAAAATCATTGCATACCAAAATGACATATCCCCTGCTCTGAAGGAGTGATGGGCCTCCTTGAAACTGATTGCATGTATAGAACTGCAGTAATGGGACTCCACACATATCTGCTGACCTCACAAGACCCAAACATAGTGAAAGTTTTGAAACATGAGGAGAATAAATCTAAGATCACTTCCCTGCTCAATTTAGCAGAAGCATATCGGCATCAAGTGGGAATGGAAATCAAACCAGAAGGAGATAAAAATCAGGCAGCAACTGAATGTTCCAAAAATCAAAAGAAAGAATATAAGGTGAAGAACCAGATGAGAAGGCAAGAAATGTGGAAAATGTATAAATATATTTGCAAGTATAGAAAATTTCTGGAAGAACCTCATGTTGATCAGGAACAAATGCAAGAATGGTTAAGGAGAGGCAAATTCAAACCAAGAGATTAAAGGTTAATATTGGTGGCTCAAGATAATGGGCTATGTACACATTGGTTTACAAAGTCCATTGAGCATGTGGGAGAAACAGGCAAATGTAGGTTTTGTAAAACAGAATTAGAAACAGCTGTACACCTAATTGCTGGCTCCAACATACTAATGGCAGAAGGACTGTATACTGAAAAACATAATAACATGGCAAGACTGTTGTACTGGGGATTGTGCGAATATTATGGTACTGAAGTGGCTGAAAAACATTGGAAATATGAGCCACAAGGCATCATAGAAAATTATGAAGTCTACATTACATGGGATCATCCATTACCAACAGTTCAAAAGATAGATGCTAGCAAACCAGATATAGTAGTCCATGAAAAGAAGACAAAAGTAGCATTGATCACTGAAATCGACACACCCAGTGACTACAGTGTCTTGCATACAGACAGACACAAAGTCATAAAATATCAGAATTTGCAGGTAGAAACAAGAACAATGTGGAAGAAAGATACCCAGATAGTTCCAATAGTAGTAGGAGCAACGAGTCTTATAAAAAAGAATCTACAATCATATTTAGATATGTTACCTATACATGTAACTCTGCATGAATTGCAGGAGTCAATATTGGGCAAATTGCGGGTGCTGCAAAGAACACTTCTGGATGCCATCAAATATTAAAACACTCATTTCATGAACTTTAATCATATTTTGACTTAAGGGGGGTCCATTCCCATCATGGTATTAGAAACCCAAAAGATTTGGAGAAATTAAAAGAGGGAGAATTAACTTCACCATTTCCTTTTCTTGTAAAAATGCTTTATGTTGCCTTTAAAGACTTTATCTAGCAATCAGAAAGAAAATGCATTCATACTTCTCAATTGTCCAGATTTTTACAGAACAACCAGATTTTTTACCTGATATATGGTCTGTTCCTAATAAAATTTGTGGTTTTCAGGCAAACCATTGACGACTGAAATCACTAAATAATGACATACATTTGAGATCCAGAATTCATATCCTTCTGAAAATGCCTGCTAACACCAAGACTGTTATTCTAGAAACTTTCTAAGTGTCTAAGAGTAATATTTAAAATCTGTCCCTGATTTTGGGCCTTTGCCTTTCTATTATGTTTTGCTTTACTCTGATATCTTGTGTTGAGAGGTCGAGAGGCATGCACACATCTGCAACATTTACTATTTTTGAATAAAATGTAAAAAGATTTCTGTTCACATTCTCTGCTGCTAGAGTTGCTTATAGAATGTTCCTATCAAGCTGAAAGGGAAAGCAACAAAATACAAGGTCACTGTAAAATACAAGGTCACTGTAAAATACAAGTTCAGTGTAAAATACAAGTTCAGTGCAATGTCTTCCTTATGTCCCCTTATATAACCACTCATTCCCTTACATTGGCTAAGAACCTACATGCATGTGCTAAACAGATGGACTGCAATGCTGAATCCTAATGAGTTACTACATAGGTGAAAGATATTTAATTCTTTTACTCAATAAAATGGATGTTTGCAGACAGAAACAGAAACAATGTTACCGTTGTGTAAAGGACAGAACTCGTACACATGATACTTCACTTACCCGTCTCAGGGATTGTTAGCCTGTTCAGTAAAACTCATTGATTCAGGGAAGGGAAAGTGTCCTTCACTAATGATATCACCATTCCATTTATACCTGAGAAGCTTGGCCATTTATGGAGCAATTTTCTGCGAATTGATTACTGCGTATGTAAGGCTGGAGATGAATGCAAGTGACAGTGACATGATGTTCATCGGAACAGAATGAAGATGCTCTTTCAATTGTTTCTGCAGCATGTGTGTTTTGTTGTTGAAAAGTATCTTTTTCAACAACCAGAAGATCAAACCCATTGAAGCGAAAAGTGCACTAAATCGAAAGTGCACTTTTACAAAAGCCGGTTCTCCAAAGTGGATTACAGTGGGGATAAGGAAATATATCCTTTTCCCCACTGTAGTGCGATCTTGGAGTTAATATATTTAAGTAGGGAGGTGCGGGTGGTACAGCCGCTCACCAGGGGGGTGCAGGGGGGCTTGCCCCCCCCCAGCAAAATTCTGTTTAAAGCATTTTTTTTTTTTTTTTTGCTTTTTTTGCCTGTTCGGAGAACCAGCTTTTGCCAAAGTGCACTTTCGCTTTAATGGGTCTCGATGTTGCTTGTTCGAGATAGTGTAATTTCGATCAAGCAACATACACCCATATATATATATATGGTTCCCATTCAGAAGCCTGAAACATCATAAGCCTGAAAATCAAAATCCTGAAACCAAAAGCCTGAAAATTCAGAATCCTGAAAACTCAAAATCCTGAAAGCCCAAAATCCTGAAAGACCAAAATCCTGAAACTCAAAATCCTGAAAACACAAAATAGACATACTGATGTCATTGTGGCTTTGCTATTGTTAGCCCTGTGGTGTTAGGTCATGCGTTGGGGTCAGGTAAGTGTGCGGTTGGTTTTATTTTAGGGTTAGGGGCGGTTTAAGTGAGTTAGGGTTAGGGCGCAGGTTAGGCATGTATGCAATAGTGACAAATATTGGGGTTAGGGCGGTTTAAGTGAGTTAGGGTTAGGGCGCGGGTCAGGTGAGTGTGCGATAGTGACGGACCTTAGGGTTAGGGTTAGGGTCAGGGTCAGTTGGTAGATATTAGTGTCTTTATAGTGACATATTAGCATTATTTGTGTTTTCAGGATTTTGAGTTTCAGGATTTTGGTCTTTCAGGATTTTGGGCTTTCAGGATTTTGAGTTTTCAGGATTCTGAATTTTCAGGCTTTTGGTTTCAGGATTTTGATTTTCAGGCTTATGATGTTTCAGGCTTCTGAATGGGAACCATATATATATATATATATATATATATATATACACTTATATAATACGTGCATAAAGTGTCTACATAATTTTGCAGTATTAACTTCAAGGTAACTATAATACTTTCTGATGCAAAAATTAGCATGTTTGAAGTTGGCAAAAAATAGAAAGTATCTATCTAAATTTATCTGTTGCTTATCTTAAGTGTTCTATGAAAACTAAGCAATTTTGTTTTGTGGTCGCTCTGAAATGATTTCCATGTTTGTCTAATTCTAGTTTATAACCACTAACACATGTTTGCTTCTGGCTTGTATATATACATATATCAAGGTAAAGATGAACTGAGATAAACAATGCTTTTGTTTAGTGACTATCATCCAAAATAAATTGCAGTGGGATGTGAAGTGCAAGATACTCCCCTGAGAAATATATAATCCACAAGTCGATGCTGTGTGTCCTTTCCAGATGAATGTCCTACCAAATGTTTAATAAAAATAACCTGATACAATTAAAGAAGGACCTCAATACACTCTGCAACTTTAACAGGAGAAACACACTCAAGGATTAATCTTAGATGATGCAGGCAAACATTTTAGATAAGTACATAGCAAGTTCATTTCCTAAGACCACAGGATCTGAATATTTTTAATTTCCAGGTGTATTGTATGCATTATAAGGTTAGATTACTTGTACACAAAAAGTAAATAATATAATAAATATATTTACTAAGGTGAACTGACAGGCAGTCCAATACATGCACACGCACACACGCACACACACACACACACACACACACACACACACACACACACACACACACACACACACACACACACACACACACACACACACACACACACACACACACACACACACACACACACACAGACACACGCACACACACACACACACACACACACACACACACACACAGACACACACACACAGACACACACACACACACACACACACACACACACACACACACACACACACACACACACACACACACACACACACACACACACACACACACACGTACACACACAATATAGTTAAAATGATGACATATTAAAATGCAGACAAAACCCACATAAAAACACATTAAATTGATAGAAAAAAGCAGGCAAGCAGACTGCTTTTGTGATCAACTTAGACTAAATGCACTGAAATGAAAAAATAATACAGACCATGCCATTTCCAACAGAGTTATTTATTGGAGTAGTAATAGTATTATGGAAAGCGTTTCCCTAAGGTAAGGTGCAGGGTTCATGTTAGAGTTAAGGTTAGGATTAGGTTCAGTGTGCATTAGTAAGGTGGTACAGGGGGACTTTGCCTTGCAAACATAAAATGGATTAGGATTTGCTGAATACCTGGCTTTTTAGTCAATGAGTAGTCAGTGGAAAAGGTTTCATCCAGCAGAGTTAAACTAACTGATTTAAAATAACTTTGTGGTTTCTGAAGGTTTGCTGCCTGATAATTCAGGAAATGTTAGTTGAAATGGTGCAGTTAAAGGAAAAAAATACAGCTGATACACTCAGACTTACAAGAAAAATCACTGTAATAAACAATACATGTGCTATAATGCAGATGTAGCAGTGACTATGTCGATGGATTAAAGTAAAGACAAAATGATTAAAAATTGCTAATTTCAAAAAAAAAAAGAGAGTATGATGGTAAATCACAGATTCAACCTGATAAAATTATAAAGGTTGTACATCAACAGTAATAAAAAATGTTCAATCATAATAATTACAATAAAGAATGGATACAGTTCATCCCAGAGCTTCAGTCTGAAGACCACTACATTTGGTTTTATGGACTTTACTACTGACAATGTAAGAAAACAGTAAGGAAATTAAAATTAAATTAGGCACCTGGGCTAAAGAAAACGTGTCCCTTCAGTAACACACACCATACCAAAATGCCATTTGACAAAATGTATTAAACTTTCTTAATCACAACTTTATTGAATGACATTCTTAAATTTACTAATCACCAAAAGAACATTCATATAACAATTTACGAGGGCAGCGTATCCCACTCACCCTGCCCAAAACAAGCAGCATTGCAACAACCACTTGCTTACTCTCACTTATCAAAGCACCACTGCTCATTTTCATCCCCAACCATCCTCCTTGCATCAAACACCCAAAACCAGAGGGGGAACATAAGAGGCACAAGCCTGCCCTGTTTCTCTGCCCACTAGCTGACACAGGCAATTCACTCTCACTTACTGCTATACTTTCACCAAACCTTCCAAAAGCAAGGCCAGGTGTACATTAAATAAATCCAAACCAAAGTCACTCAGGTGCACTCTGTCCTCTCTAAACCAAACTGGGTCACTATCATCAACGTCCCTATGCTCTATAGTATGAATACCCAAATTCACCAAATGCATAGACAACCTAAAATTAACAAACCAATGGGCCAGCTCTATTCCCATGAAACTGCCTGCATTCCTCCAAAATAAAAGTGGTAATATTTCAGACCACACAGTACACATACCGAGAGGTGCCCTGTTTAAGGTAGCAAAATCCTCTAATATCATGTGCACCAAATGCTACTTTGGAATTACTCTCAAACTGTTACCTGCCAAATGAGCCACTAGAAGTCATGGAATCCCACTCAATAACTGTAGGTCCACAAACTCCTCCACAACTTGATTCCATCTGAGGCCTCTGACACCATGTCATTTGAGTCCACCTAAAGTGTTAGAGTCCCAGCTCACTGTCATCTATCCTAACTGCATCCCACTTCACCACCTAATGAATATAGGAATGACTGACAATGGCAATCTCTTTACCTAACAACAACAACAACAACAACAAAAAGAATAGTATGATGCAACCCTGACAATCAATTATTCACCTGCCTTCTCGCACCAAAACAGAAGCCCTTCCAATGTGAAAGTGAAATGAAAACCTCTCACCAGGAAAATCAATACACCTTAAAGCCCTTCTCATCATACAGACAAACTGGTTTCCCATTATCACATTACCCCCTTTTGACCAAAAAATCATATTCTAAGGATTCCCACCATTTATCTGCTGTAACCTCCTAGCCTACCCAACCAGACACAATGATTAATTTCTGGCCTTTTGCAGAACCATCTGCAAGCCCCTGCCCATCTGATGCATTTTAGATCTACACAGCCAAATCTCTACTGATACAGAAAATACTGTAACATCCTGCCAAACCAATGAACATAACAACTCTGAAACCCTAAAAGCTGAATAATGCATTAAGGCAACAATGTCATCTACAAGTTAAAATTCACTGAATCCCCATTCACTAACTCTAAATCCAGCAAGAAAACCTTAAGAACCGGCATTGTCATCAGTCATCACTTGTCCTACCTAACCCAGGTAACTCTACCCCATCCTTTCAACATACTAGTCCAGTATTTCATGAAATCCTCCAACCCTGCCACCTGCACAAACATACTGATAGCAGCCAGATCTTATATACCCAGATGACAAATGTAAAAGATCCACCTTAACTGACTGGACAGCCATACCTTGTAAACAAGCCCAAGCTAATTATTACAATAACAATTTTTCAATCAAAATCCCTGTTCTTCAGGCAGCTACAAAACAAATGTATCTAAATCATGCAAAGCCCTACCATATGCCTTCTTGTGGAAATTGCCTATGACTTCTGCACCAGCCTCTGGTTACTTCAGCCCAATCTTCCACACTTCATCTGGCAACTGAACCAATTTGCCGTCTGCCTCCAGGACTAACTGCCTGAATTTGGAAAATTGAAAACGACACAAACTGTCAGCAATCCCATTCCTAACACCTGCCAAATGCACTCATGTAAAAGAAAAGTTAATCAACAAACTCTGCAAAAGCAATTTCTGTAACACTAACAAAAATAATTTAGATGTTGCAGTCTTTGGCTGTAAAACTTGCACCACTGCCATATTGTCC
>NC_056735.1:97882889-97885389 GCF_019279795.1 Protopterus annectens | reverse complement strand
GGACATTGCTGGTGAGGGCTTCTCGGACAGCCCCCCCGAGGAAGCACCTCGCAAGCATACGTGTAAGAGAAGGCACATAGACTCCCCCAAGTCTTTAACTGAAGACACTGACTTGGAGGAAGGGGAAGGCTCCCCAAGATCACCCCCTGAGAATGTCTCCTTTGGAGACATCATGGAAATGTTATGGATCAGAGGTGGGTGGTCTGCCCCAAAGTCTTCCTCGGACGAGTCCATGTTCTTGGAGGCATTTGAAGCGGGCCCGTCTACCTCTTGGGTATCCCCTCCTGCCGACCCCCTGGTGGACCTTATTACCACCAGGGCGTGGAAGGAACCGGACACCGTGGAGCCAATCCCCAAGAGGCCCGATAGGATCCTTAGCCCCCCTGCTGACCGTGCCCACTGGAGCAAGGGACCCCCGGTAGATGCCATGTTGTCGGCAGCAGCCACTAAGAGGGAACTTGCCCAGGAGAGTCCCTCAGTCCATCCCCCGAGCAAGGAGTCTCGGATGATGGACCGTTTGGGGAAGCGAATGTTTAGTTCAGCGACCTTCTCAGTGAGGGCGCTCAACTATTTGGCACATGTCATTAGGATGCAGCACGATCTCATCAAGGAATACGCTGCATCCCCCCCAGAGTCCATGTCAGAGGAGGACAAACTTATGCACTCCACCGGTATGGCCACTCTTCGTTCTGTGACCAACACCTCTATGCGGTTACTTTCTCACGCTACCGAGGGAGCCGCTAGAGCTGCAGGAGCGGGCCTAGTCACACGACGGCAGGCCTGGCTCCGCCACTGAGATTTTACGGAGCCCTTCAAGGTGTCATTCGCGAATGCCCCCTTTGACAGTTCTGCCCTTTTTGGCAAGACGGTTCGCGACACCTTGGTTCAGAGCAAGAAGGATGGGAAGACGCTGTCTGCCGTCGGAGTCCGCTTCTCTGTGCCCCAGAGGTCCTACTCTAGGAACCAAAAGGGCCAGAAGAAGATGTGGTTCCGGAAGCCGCAGCACTCCCAACCCTCTCCGGACAACCAGTCCTTCCGCGGCAGAGGAAGACAGGGAGGACGCTGCCCTAGGGGCAGAGGGGCTCCCAGGAACTTTGGGTCCAGGGAACCTTTCTCTGAATGGCCCACGCAACAACCCTGAGGGGTTGCCCGACTGCTCCACTCTGGAGGCAGTCGAGGGACGTTTCTCGGAGCACCTAGCGGCATGGGAGTCCATTACATCGGACCGCTGGGTACTCCAGATTATATCCAGAGGTTACAAGATCCCCTTTCTTCATGTCCCAAAGTTAAAAACCCTCCCCGATGTTCCACCCAATCAGAGGGAGGCCACTTCAGCAGAAATTGGCCATCTGCTGAGAAAAAGAGCCATCCAGCCCGTCCCCCCAGACCAGATCGGATCAGGGTTCTACTCCGGGTTCTTTTTAGTGCCAAAAAAGACAGGGGACCTAAGACCCATACTGGACCTGTCCCTATTGAACCTGGCAGTTCCCAAAGAGAAGTTCCGGATGGTCACTTTGCAATCCATCCTCCCCCTTCTAGGGGAGAATCACTGGATGTGCTCAATAGACCTCAAGGATGTGTACTACCACATTCTGATGGACAGACGATCTAGGAGCTTTCTTCGCTTCTGGCTGGGAGCCAGTCACTACCAGTTCAGGGTCCTTCTCTTTGGTCTCACCACAGCCCCCAGGGTGTTCACCAAAGTATTAGCAGTGGTTGCGGCCCACCTGAGGCTTCAGGGGGTGCAGGTCTTTCCGTACCTAGACGACTGGCTTCTCACCGCCCCAACAAGGCATCTACTCTCTTTGGCAAGAGACTCCTTTCTTCGTCTAGCTCCCTGGCTAGGCATCACGGTAAACATAGAAAAGTCCAACCTGGTCCCTACTCAGATAATAGATTTTATAGGAGCCATGTTAGACACGAGAAATTTAAGAGCCTTTCTCACAACCGACAGAGTTCGGAATCTACGACTCCAGGTGCGGGCCATCCTTCACTCCAGCTCAACACCTGCGGAATTGATCCTGAGGGCGCTAGGGTCTATGGCGGCAGCGATTACTCTTCTTCCGCTTGCCCGCTTGAACATACGGGTACTTCAATGGACACTAAAGGTGCAATGGTCATTTCTCTCTCTCCCCCTGTATCATCCCATTGCAATCAGCAAGGCTTGCAAGCGGTCTCTCTTGTGGTGGCTCTATTCCCCGGACCTCCACAGGGGCCGCCCCTTTTGTGTATCTCCCCCTCTCGCCACAGTGACCACGGACGCTTCCCGCCTCAGGTGGGGGGGGGGCATTTTGCGGGACGGACGGTCCAAGGCACGTGGAGCGATTCAGAGACCTCCCTGCATATCAATGTTCTGGAAATGAGGGCGGTGTTCTTGGCATTGCAAGCACTTCAAGCCCTCCTTCCCCTGGGAACAATTGCGATTCAATCAGACAACATGTCAGTGGTCTGGTACATCAACAAACAGGGGGGAACCAGGTCTTACCCTTTATGTCGAGAA
>NC_056735.1:97870389-97872889 GCF_019279795.1 Protopterus annectens | reverse complement strand
TAGATTTTTAAAAACTAGCTAATTGATGATATGAAACATTAAAAATATACACAAAAATCCTTAAGTGAACATTTTATCTAAGTGTCCTGACTTTGAGTAGGGGCTTAAGTGAAACACTATCATTTAGCCCCCTACCTCTATGCGCAGCCAGTCTAAGGATCCATTTAACCTCTGCCTGCTCTGTTTCATTACTGATATCACCTAACCTAATATTCAATAGTTGGACATGTAATACTTGAAAAAGAAAAGTATGATCATCGCCCATCTGTGACGTACGCTTAGCAACAGCACTATAATCCTGATGTCTCTCAAGGCAATAAATATGATCTCTAATTCTTTCCTTTAGGGATCTGTTGGTTTTTCCAACATAATAGCTAAAACATGCCTTACAATGTTCTTGACTTTCTTTCGCTGATGAAGGCATCTTAGCCGAAACCGGTTTGGATATTAAAGCTATGTATTTCTACTAGCTTGTTTCTGTTTTTGGTTCTTGAGTGTTCCAGATTCATATACATGCTGGCCATCAGTTGTTTATTTGGTGTTTATTAAATAAAACATCAGACATTAACCCTTTTTTAACGGGCAATGTGGATGGTGTTATTCAGTCTAATACTACTGATTTTTCTGATTTCCATAATGTTTCTAATACTTACTTTGATTGTAAACCTTTAATAATGAAATTGGAAAGGAATTTTATGTCCTTTAAAAGTTTAGAACTGGACATTCAGTTTCTTGACTCTTGTTTGCAGCAAACTGTAGTCCCGAAAGGGTTACGGATTTATAAGTTTACTAACAGGACTTCTTTAAATTTGGAATTACACATTGAGCTTAGTAAAATTTATAATGATGCTGGTCTTAATGTACTGAAAGTTATTATCAAAGATAATGAAAAACAATTGGTGGAACTTAAATCTGAAATTGTTTCTCTTAACAACAGCATTTGAATCATCCCCAGTTTTGTATGTATAAACTACTGTATGATTCTGTAGCCCCCAAAATCACTAGATTTGCAGCCACTGTTTTAAATAGAAAGAGAAGCAAATTATTGAGGGACCTACAACAATATAGGGCAGGGAAAGCATATCCAGTCAGATTTTCAAATGGTTTCCCTTCTGGCTTTTCTGGTACTCATGACAACAATTTTTTTGTTGGTGACAGAATAGCTAACTATTCAAGATTGGGCTTTGACAGGAGAACCTTTGGTAGTAACAGAACTTTCAACAGAAATCCTGATGTCATTAGGGGTTCCTCGTTTAACAGAAACAGAACTAATTTTGTTCACAATAGATTTGGGACCTTTTTTGATTCTAGAACTAATTCTTTTAGAAAGAGAGGAAATTCTTATAGAGCTAACTATGGCACTAATTTGGGTAGCGAACAGAATTTTGTTCATTCTGGTTATAGTAATGCTTCTAACAGGGTTTCAGATAACGATCACATGTTTACAATATCACGTTCTAGTTGTGATAACTGAAATGCTAATTCTGGGATTTTTCAAGTGCCTGTGTCTAGAAATAATCCCGTACCTACTAAAGCAGCATTGTCAAACAGTGGAGTTAATTTTAAACAGGATGTTTCTGTTAGCAGTCCACCTGCTTGTTACTCCTGTTCACAACCCAGGCCTGCTGTCATTCAGCATCCATCTGTTCAGCCACAGCGTTTGTCTACTCCTATTGTTAATCCTGTTTTATCTACGATTGGAGCCTTTTCAAGGGAACCTGATAACAGAATTATGGGTAATGATCAGCATACACTTCCTTCCACAGCTTCAGGTTCAATCCCACTCAGAGGTAATTTTAATGACAGGCAATCTGAAAATGCTAACAACACTTTTGGGTCTTTTTTAGATCAAAGAGCAAATGCCACTGTGTCATTGGAAAATCAGGTTACATCAAACAGGGGGAAGGGAAAAGTGAGAAACAGAGGAGCAAAGTTTCTTCAGTTACCTCCAAGACACATGGTCACGAGGAGTTACCACAAGTAGATTTTTACACTAATTCAGAGCCTTCTAGTGACTCTCTTTGTGTCAATACAGACTCTAATTGTAACATTTCCTACAGTTTAGAGCATTTTTCTAGAGATCAGTATTTGAGCAGAAACACTTGTGAGCATACTGTCTCACATGACAATTTGACTATGTATTGTGACACAGGTGATGGTTTGGTTCATTCATGTTTACTCCCTGAAGGGATATTGTCCAACAAATATCACAAACATCACAAACATCACAAATATCACAAACATCACAAACATCACACATATCACAAACATCACAAATATCACAAACATCACAAACATCACAAACATCACTCTTTTCATTTCTGTTTTCAATTTGTCAAGCAGAGTTTTGTCTAAAGACCACTTGTGTGTTATGTAAAGGTTTCACATTTATCCCTTCTCAAAGGGCTAATTTATCCAACGTGTTGCTTGATTTAAGATTATATGCCAGAAAGTTAAACTTGAAATTGATTTTTGATGTAAATGACACTGTTTGTGAACC